>NC_045442.1:19755327-19765773 GCF_002776525.5 Piliocolobus tephrosceles
ACACACACACACACACACACACACACACACACACACACACACACACAAACTAGCCAGGCGTGGTGCCGCGGACCTGTAGTCCCAGCTACTCAGGAGGCTGGGGCAGAGGTTGCAGTAAGCCAAGATCACGCCACAGTACTCCAGCCTGGGAGACAGAGCGAGACACCGCACCAAAAAAAAAAAAAGTGTGTTATACATGAAAAAGTGATCAATAAGTGTCAAGATGATGCCGAAAGATGACGAGACACTGGGGAACCACACTGAATGGACAGAATGGTGTGGATGTTGCAATCATTGCCAGCGGGGACACTTAACATTCACGGAGTGTCTACTTGACTAACATCAGGAGCGGGCGGGACTCAGGATACACAGGCGAGTATGTGGATCCCCGTGCCAGGGAAACCCCCAGTCGGTGGCCGCATGGGGACCCCTGGGAATTGCAGAGTACGCGAGCAGCGGCCCAAGTTAGGCGAAGGGCCACTCCCTGGGGCGCCAGCAACACAAACCCGCTTAGCCCCCCGCTTCGGGGGAGGGCGCCGTCCCCGAGGAAGGGGAGGTGCCGGGAGGGGCCCCCACCCCGACGTCAGCCCCTCACCTTCCGGAAACTCGGGTACTGACAAGTCCTGCTCCCAGCCGTCCACCTTCTGCAGATACTGGTAGACCAGGCTGTCCTTCTCCTGCTGGGTAACGGCGTCGAGCAGGGCGTACTCTAGCGAGGTCTGCGCGGGGAGCAGGCCGGAGAGGCTGCGGCCCCGGGATCCGGGCGCCGCCATGTTTCCGCCGGGCTCCCGAGGCGGCAGCCGGGCTCGGAGGAGAGTCGCGCTGGGAGAGACGAAACGTTCACTGTTCTGTGGTTTCCAAACGGCGCATTCACTTCACCCTCCACTAGCCCCACTCCTCGCCAATGACACTTTTTTCTTTTTAAAGCATACGTCCAAGTGCCAAAGTCCAAATCGGCGCAGTTCCCGGGCACGCAATTAAACTGCCGTCCCGACCCACCCCGCCCCGTCTCGGTCCCCATGCCGCAGCCGAGCCTGGACATTGAGAGCGCCAGATTCAACATGGAATGAGGCCTCAGGAACAGCGTCCCAGAGGCGCAAAGGGAACCATCCCCCACCCTCCACATTGGGAATTAGTAGGCTTTCGAACAAAAATAAAATACAATAAATCCGTAGGACTTAAGAGGGCAACCTATTTTTTAAAATTATTTTTAAAGTCTCTCTTTGACCAGCATCCGCCGATTCGACACGGCACTGACAGCGGGAAGTTGTTCCCGCCAAGACACTAAAGGTAAAGCGGGTAGGGATAACCTCCAGAGAAAGGCTTTGTAAGCTGGGAGTGACTGGCGCGAGTGGCATTCACTTACAAATATAGCGTTTTGTCATCTGGGAGTGCTGAAAGTGCGGGTGCGAACAGATTTTTAGGTGGGGGTGCGGAGGGGAGCGGATGCAGCTGGAGCGGCTCCCTTGGGGCGCCGAGTGGCAGGTGGGCGGCGGCGAGGGTCCTAGAGGGCGGACCTCAGAGTCTTCAAAAGGGGAGGACTCTGAGGGCTTTTTTGGAGCTGGCTGTGCTTTCTGGCGAGGGTTAAGGCCTCGCTTCCTGGCCTTGCAGCCTCTAATGCGAAAAGATAAGGGAGAGGCTGGCATGTGACCCCGTTTTGAAGTGGCCAGAGGGCTGGCCACCTTAGGAACCATGGGTGCAATACGGAGTCAGACCTCAATACAAGCCCACCCTTTCACATATTTGAACTTTTTTCACATATCTGAACTTTTCTTGTTCACTGTGCAGGGATTCATTGCTGCTAGAGGAAGATCATGGACTGTCCCGGGAAACTGAAGTGGTTGAGTATCCACTAGTCGTGGATAATGGCAGTGACTTCGCAGTTTTTTGCGAATTACACATCTCTTTGATTATGTTGTGACTAGTTTTGCTGGCAAACTGAGATAGCCATTTAGTGTTTGGGATACCTGTTGATCCACTTGTGTCCAGGGAGTGTGGTTGGATTTATGAATTATTTGGACGGTTGTCCACTTGAGAGAACGACAGTAGCTTCATAACAATGTTACAAAGCTCGTTCTAAGATTAAGCTGTTGAACCTATATTTCCCATTAGTGCTTAATTTTCGAAGTATTATTCTTATTTTTATGAATCAAGTCCTGGAAAAGAACAAGATATTTGAACGAAATAGCACCCATAATGGAGAACTTCACAGTTGCTGCTGCTCCTGTGATAAGTTTATCTTAGTTTTATTGTGGTATGTATGGAACAGCAGGTGTTGTCAGATACAAGGTTTGTAGCTTGTCAATATGTGCATTACCAACACTCCAGATTCCCATTGAGTTGGTGGGGGTTTTGTTACCTTTGTTTTCTCAGCAAAATAATTCTATAACTTTTTGTGACAACAAATGGACTCTCAATTAAGATTAATACTTCTTGAATGATAAAATCATTTTGCCATGTTAGAAGACATTTCCGAAGAAGACATTTGGGAATACAAATCTAAAAGAAAACCAAAACGAGTTGATCCAGATAATGGCTCTAAAAATATTCTAAAATCTGTTGGAAAAGGAACAGATGGAAAATACCAGTCAAAACGGAATAGAAACAGAAAAAGAGCCTCAGAAGCTAAAGAGGTGAAGGACCATGAAATGCCCCTTGAAAATGCAGATTGTCAGACTTCTGTAGCTTCTAGTCAGAATTCAAGTTGTGGAGATGGTATTCAGCACACCCAAGACAAGGAGACTACTCCAGGAAAGCTCTGTAGAACTCACAAAAGCCAACACGTGTCCCCAAAGATACGTCCAGTTTATGATGGATACTGTCCAAATTGCCAGATGCCTTTTTCCTCATTGATAGGGCAGACACCTCGATGGCATGTTTTTGAATGTTTGGATTCTCCACCATGCTCTGAAACAGGTAAGACTGCAGAAAAGGTAGCAGTTTCTAAATAATCTAAAAAGTCTTCGTTAGGTCAGACATACCAATTCAGTGAAACAAGGAAGGCAAGCAGTAAACTAAAAGAGAGGTGGGACACTGGGAGACACCATACTTGTCAACGGTATAATAGTAAAGAAAATGGAAGACTAGAAAACAGTTTAAATACGTTGTGTTATTTCATAAAAGTTCCTAAGTATCTGGATTATTTTCCATAAATGTTAATTGAATCCTTACTATGCTGGGTACTTTCACACTGTTTACTCACCCGACTTTTACAACCACCATATAAGGTAGGTAGTATTGACATTTTATAGACGAAAGTTCTTAAAAGTCAAGTAACTTGCCCAGTTGGTTATTTTTATGGAACTTCTTAGAAAACTATAAATAGGCTGGGCACAGTGGCTCATGCCAGTAATCCCAGTACTTTGGGAGGTCGAGGCAGGTGGATCACTTGAGCCTAGGAGTTCAAGACCAGCCTGTGCAACATGGTGAAACCCCGTCTTTACCAAAAAAAAATACCAGAAATTAGCCAGGTGTGGTGGGCTACTTGGAAGGCTGAGATGGGAGGATCACCTGAGCCCAGGAGGTGGAGGCTATGGGGCGCTGTGATCATGCCACTGCACTCCAGCCTGGCAGGGGCGACAGAGTGACACCTTGTCTGAAAAAAAAAAAAAAAGGATAGATATAGCATGGTTTCTAAATATGGTTATGTTTTAGTCATCATGCTAATGCATACAGGAAGAGGAACTGTGAGGGAGTCTTAGGTGATTAAGATTCTAACAATAAATGTGTCAAATGATAATAAAAGTATGCTGTTTTTTATCTTTTAAAATATGTAATACGTATTTAACATAGAAAATCCTACTTGGAATATATATGGACAATGGGTTGTTGTGATTATTTTTATATTTTAAAATCATTTATATTCCATATATAGATTGTTTCATCTGAAAAAGTTAAATTCGGTAAAATAAAAAAATACTCAATATGGCTTTCATGTTAGCTATGATTCAGAATAAATTTTATTGTTAACCTGTAGTTATTTTAAACTAGTGCATGAAGACACACACACAAAAAACCTCTTCTTTAAATTTGGCATTAGCCTTTCCCATAAAAGGATAGCAAGTGAAAACTTCATAAATTTGCTAGTAATTTGCTTTCATGTAACTTGAAAATCAAGAATGGAAATTGGAGTCCATGGTTGCAGACCTTAGGGTGAAATGTCTCATGGATGAAGCCATCTCAAAAAAATTTTCCTTCAGTTTTTCACTAAACTCCTGTGAATAGACTCTCAGATGGCTCTCTTGAATTAAATTCCATTCTATAACAAATGCTTTTAAGAGACATTTTTAAGTTAGGTTGTAAGCTATGGTGTTTTCTAATTTAATATAAGAAATATAACATCTTTTTTGAGGGGAGGGAGGTGTCATTTTTTGATAAACCTGGAAATTAACATATACAGGGATATGCCAAGATGGCTTATTGAAAGTTTCTCAATCATGGTAGTATGAGAGGGAATAGTTTCCAAATTAGCAAAGCCTTATAATTAACCAATTTCTCAAATTCTATTCTTAGAATAGAATCTAAAACTTGTTCAGCGTATCAACAATTATAACTACTCTTATTAATATTGTTACTTTTTATTGTATACAACATGAATGTTAAATAATGGAACCCAATTTATACTGCTAATGTTGTCAAAGCTTAGTATATTCTTTGATCCTGTAATTTTTTTTCTTTATTAAAATTTCAGAGTGTCCTGATGGTCTTCTGTGTACCTCAACCATTCCTTTTCATTACAAGAGATACACTCACTTCCTGCTAGCTCAAAGCAGGGCTGGTGATCATCCTTTTAGCAGTCCATCACCTGCATCAGGTGGCAGTTTCAGTGAGACCAAGTCAGGTGTTCTTTGTAGCCTTGAGGAAAGATGGTCTTCGTATCAGAGCCAAACAGATAACTCGGTTTCAAGTGATCCCTTACTGATGACACAGTATTTAAAAAAGTCTCCATCTCCAACCAAAGCCAGTGAAAAGATTTCTGCTAATATCCAAACATCCCAACAAGCTCTACAATTTACAGAATTTGTTGAGAATGACAAACTGGTAGGAGTTGCTTTGCGTCTTGCAAACAACTCAGAACACATGAATTTGCCATCGCCAGAAAATGACTTTAGAGACTATGGAATCTCCTATTCTCCACTTCAAAGTGATGAAGACACTCATGATATCGATGAAAAACTGGATGATTCACAACAACTATTTTTTACCGAAAGCTCTAAAGATGGCAGCCTCGAAGAAGATGATGACACCTGTGCTTTTTTTAAAAAACGACATGGTCCCTTACTGAAGGACCAGGATGAGAGCTGCCGCGAAGTGAACAGCTTCTTAACTCAGGATAAGTATGATGAAGGACTGTATAGATTCAATAGTCTAAACGATTTGTCTCAACCTATTTCCCAAAATAATGAGAGTACTTTGCCTTATGATCTGGCATGTACTGGTGGTGATTTTGTGTTGTTTCCACCTGCACTGGCAGGGCAGCTTGCTGCTTCTGTTCATCAGGTAGCTAAAGCAAAACAAGATGAGCCAGAATTTCACTCAGCTCAATCAAATAAACAGAAACAGGTAATTGAAGAATCAGCTGTTTACAATCAGGTTTCTCTTCAGTTAGTTAAGAGTTCAATGTTGAAACCTTTTGAAAGTCAAGGAGAAGGGTATCTTTCTTCCCAACCAACCCAAAGTAAAATTAGAAAATTATCAAGTGAGAACTTGAATGCTAAGAATAATACTAACTCAGCATGTTTCTGCAGAAAGGCATTAGATGGTGTGCCCGTTGGTAAAGCTACAATTTTAAATACAGAAAACTTTTCCAGTACACCTGCTCCTAAGTATTTGAAAATATTGCCTTCTGGTCTTGAGTGTAATGCAAGACATCCTTCTACCAAGGTAATGAAGCAAATGGATATAGGTGTGTATTTTGGACTACCTCCCAAAAGAAAAGAAGAAAAATTGCTAGGGGAAAGTGCATTAGAAGGGATAAACTTCAATCCAGTTCCAAGTCCTAATAATAAGAGGTCCTCACAGTGCAAGAGGAAGGCAGAAAAATCTTTAAGTGATTTAGAATTTGATGCAAGTAATTTAAATGAGAGTCAGCTTTCTGTGGAACTTTCTAGTGTGAGGTCACAGCGTCAAAAAAAGAGACGTAAAAAGTCAAATTCACTGCAGGAAGGAGTATATCAGAAGAGATCAGATCACCTTATTAATACTGAACCTGAAGCAGTCAATTTAAGTAAAGTCAAAGTGTTCACAAAATCAGCTCATGGTGGGCTGCAAAGGGGGAACAAGAAAATCCCAGAGTCATCTAATGTAGGAGGATCAAGAAAAAAGACGTGTCCATTCTATAAGAAAATACCTGGTAAGTTGAAATATCAATACTTGACATATCAACAAAGACAACATTTTTGAACTTTGTATTTATTGCCTGTTGTGTGTGTGTGTGTGTGTGTGTGTGTATGAAACAATTTTTCGTATGTGTTTCCTTTGCTTTTGTGATACTTCATGAGCCTCTAACATAGATTTGGTTTTTGCCTATTTTATTTTTTTTGCTCCATTCAGTTCATCAAGTTTCTATTAAATATGTCCTCTATGTAAGTGACTATACTAGTTAGGTAGATATTACAGGTTATAGAAAGATTAGTAAGAGAGGAGTAGGGATTCAGCTTAATACAAAAGGAGGAAAGGCATCTCTGTAAATAAGTATAATAAAATGCAGCCTCTAAATGCTTGTGAGAAATACAAAGTACTAAATAGTTTCAAAGATGGGAAATGTCACAGGTTTTACCTATCATGGTAAATGCCAAAAATTTAAAAACCGTATTAGAACTTAGTTTCTCTGCCCTTTCATATACTTGGTTGCTGCCAGCATATACTTGGTTGCTGAAAGATTTTTAAAGTGCTTTATTGATGTTCTAGATCTATAATTTGTTCAATATAGCATTTATATATAGAATAGCATTTATATACTTCGTAACACAAGTGGTGTTTTTAATAATTATTTTGATTAATTTTCTGTACTTTATTTTATTTATTTATTTAGAGACGGAGTCTCGCTCTGTCACCCAGGCTGGAGTGCAGTGGTGTGATCTCAGCTCACTGCAAGTTCCGCCTTCCGAGTTCATGCCATTCTCCTGCCTCAGCCTCCCAGGTAACTGGGATTACAGGCACCC
Organism: Piliocolobus tephrosceles; assembly: GCF_002776525.5. Lineage (NCBI taxonomy): Eukaryota > Metazoa > Chordata > Mammalia > Primates > Cercopithecidae > Piliocolobus > Piliocolobus tephrosceles. Next base: position 19,762,491 of record NC_045442.1, read on the forward strand.
ACCACCATGCCCAGCTAATTTTTTTTTGTATTTTTAGTAGAGACAGGGTTTCACCATGCTAGCCAGGATGGTCTTGATCTCCTGACTTCGTGATCCGCCTGCCTCCGCCTCCCAAAGTGCTGGGATTACCAGCGTGAGCCACCAAGCCAGGCCAATTTTCTATACTTTAAATGATCCTAAAACCGTGTGTTGATAAGCCTCAGTAGAATTGAGAAGTTATGCTTCTTTATTTGCACATCGCCAGTCAGTACACTTAATTATTTCTTGCATGAGCACATTTTACAACAGTATTTCTCAACCTCTTCTTCATCACTGCTCCTCTAAGGAACCTTTTTAGACATTTTTTTTCTTGTTTCCCACCCCTCTTCTCCAGTTTGACTGTGCAGCGAAATTCAAAGATGATAGATACATCGTTTGTGTCATATGTGAGATTATGTTGGCCCTCAAGCATTTTGACTTCCTTAGATCAATACTGCCCCCGTTGAAAATTCATGTTTTAGAAGAAAGTTAGCATTCTCCTTTTGCTGTTTTGCAGAAGTCAAGTGCCAAGTATTATGAAACTATTAGTTAAAACAAAGAAGTAATTGGTTTGTAACCAAGAATTTTAAAAAATTCTTTGGTGCAGTTATTCACAAATAAAGGTCTCTATACTGAGATACTTGGTAGAAACTTTTAAGACATTCTCATCTTTAATGTTACCTTTTGCTAAATTTATGTGGTATAAGTTTTTAAATATAGTTAAATTGGAAATAAGAGGTAAAGAGTATAGGGGGTTCATTCAGTATTTATCATCAAATTGGGTATCTTTGTTAGCTCTTGCTCAGCCTACTGTGTCGGTATTTTTATTGCAGGAACTGGCTTTACAGTTGATGCCTTTCAGTATGGCATGGTTGAAGGTTGCACAGCCTATTTCCTCACACATTTTCATTCTGATCATTATGCTGGGTTGTCTAAACACTTCACATTTCCAGTTTATTGTAGTGAGGTAAGTTTTAGTATTCTAACTTTTGGCTTTGTAGAATGCTGTGAATTTCTAAGCAATTTCGTTAAAAAAGAATAATTAAAACAGTCAGATCTTTCATTCTACTAGAAAAAAATATGAGAAAACATATTCCACGTAAAAGTTCTAAACTTAAACGAGTTAACATCAAGTTTCAGTTTTTAGAAAACATATGTTTTATTACATGGAAACAAAAGATAAACTATTTCACGAAGTACTAAAAACAAGAAGTTGCATTCAGTAAACATTCACTGAAAGCCTAAATGGATTCTAGGCAAAATACAGTCAGCCTGCTGTATCTGTGAGTGCCCTATCCATGGATTCAACCAACTGCAACCGAAAAGATTCAAAAATAAAAACTAATACAACAATGAAAAATAATGCAAATTTAAAAATATAGTATAACAACTATTTACATGGAATTTACATTGTATTAGGTGTTATAATTAATCTAAAGATGATTTAAAGAGTATGCATAGGTTATATGCAAATACTGTGCTATTTTGTGTAAGGGACTTGAGCGTCCTGAGATTTTGGTGTCCTCAGGGGGTCCTGGAACCAGTCCTCTGCAGATACTGAGGGACATGACTGTATCAAGCTTCAAGGAGCTTATAATCTCCAGAGGAAACATTCATAAATAATGCCACATTGGGATTGGTATTATAATAGAAAAATGAATGGAGTACCTAGGAGTAGGGAGAAGAGAGTGCTTTACCCTGTCCTGGGCTAAGGTTAGACACAGTTTTGTGGTAAAAGATACCTTGAACTAATTATTAAAAAGTGAACACTTTAATGCTCATTACTAAAGGCTTGAACTAGAATTTGATTTAATCCTCACAGCATTCTTGAAGCGTACTTTAAGAATTCTTTTTATTAATGAAACACCTGAGGTTTGGAGAAGTTAAGTGACGTGCCCCAGGTCACAGAGATAGTAATGGCAGACTCTGAACTTGTATGCAAATCTGTCTGATTCCAGGACCAGGCAGAGGAAAGAGCATTCTAGGTAGAGAATAAAGTTTATGTAAAGGCACAGGCACCTGAGAAATATGCCCATTCCAGGCACTTCAGATAATTCAAAATGGCTAGAACGCAAGGTAGGGAATAACAGGAGACAAATTCACAGGAATGGGCTGGAACCAGATCACTCAGGCTTTTGTATGTCATAGTGAGGATGGACTCTTCACAGATGAGGTGAAGTCAGTGACGATGTTCAAGCAGAGTAGTGGCACAGCCGTTATAGGAAATTCTTCATGGCGTTGTGGAGTGTTTACTTAAATATGAGCAGGAAAAGGGATGTTATTAAGATGCTATGGTTCTAAATTAGATATGAAATAAAATACTTATTTAGTGTTTTACTGCATCAGCAATAAGCACGTCCTGTTTTGCAGATAACTGGCAATTTGCTGAAGAACAAGCTTCATGTGCAAGAACGATATATTCATCCATTGCCACTGGACACTGAATGTGTCGTGAATGGTGTCAAAGTTGTTTTGCTTGATGCCAATCAGTAAGTATTAAAGTCATCTTAATAGCACATTTTTTTAAATGTTCAAAAGGACAACACATTGGCATGATTATTTAATAACTTTTTTCATTATAATTAATATGCTTGATATTTCTTAAAACTTGAGTAAGATGTTTCTCCTTTTGAAAAATAATGTGCCCAATTATAGAATCAAAGATTAAAATTAAAGGGATCCTCTAAATGTTATCTAACCCATTTTTTTATCTGGTTTAAATTACTACACTTGACATCTGAGATTCCATCTTATTTTTTAAAATACCTTAACATATTGTTGCTGCTGGTCTTTGCAAAATAACATTTTGCCATTTTCTTTAGTATCATATATATAAATTAACAGCTTGTACTCCATTCAGATACTAGAGGGTCAGTTTTATCTCCTCCTACCCCTCTTTAAGAAATCATTCAGGCTTCAGATATTAAAGATTTCGAAGATTTTTTTTTCTTGGAAATAGCCTCCATTTTTCCCTCTTTTTTTCTTTTAATATAAAGTACTATCAGCATTCATGTTGTCAAAACACATTCATGTTATCAACTCTGCCGCTTTCTACTTTCCATAGAATGTTAGCCCTCTGTACCATAGAGGTCATAGATGAAGAGAAAGAAGACTAAATATAGGTTTCCTAAAGTCCAGGCCAAGCTATTACATTAGGTTGTCTTTAAGTTTTTGCCTGCTAATTTTGCTGTTTTTTTTTTTTTTTAATTGCCAGTTTGAGTTCTGATTTTTTTTTTTTTTTTTTTTTTTTTTTTTTTTTTTTTTT
>NC_045442.1:19765873-19774362 GCF_002776525.5 Piliocolobus tephrosceles
TTTTTTTTTTTTTTTTTTTGAGACGGAGTTTTGCTCTTTTTGCCCAGTTTGGAGTACAATGGCACAATCTCAGCTCACTGCAACCTCTGCCTCCCAGGTTCAAGCGATTCTCCTGCCTCAGCCTCCCAAGTAGCTGGGATTACAGGCGCACACCACCACACCCAGCTAATTTTTGTATTTTTAGTAGAGACGGGGTTTTGCTGTGTTGGCCAGGCTGGTTTCAAATTCCTAACCTCAGGTGATCCGCCCACTTCGGCCTCCCAAAATGCTGGGATTACAGGCACGAGCCACCATGGGCGGGCAAGTTCTGATTTTTAATTTCAACTTTATGGGGTTTTCACCATAGATCACAAAGTTAGCATCAAGCTAGTATCACATAGTTCGATGTCTTAGGCATACAAAACAGTCTTACCAGGCATAATATTCCTAGGGTTCAGAGTTCATTTCCCAGGAGCCAGCCAAGGGCCAATCCTAAAGACATGCTGTTCTTGGGAATGTGTGGAGGTTGAGCAACCTGGGTCTGCCTTTCCTGCACACCAGTTCTTTTTATGATGTAAATTTCCTTGAGTTGAAGTGCGCGTTTCCTCTGTAGTGCAATGCTATGTCATTGTGGTCAGCTAATAAAGTGTGCTAACCTGGTGATAATTGAAATAGATACTGTTCCTTTAGGTGCTTGCCTGTGTTAAGAACACTCTTTTGAAATTTGTGTTCAGCTGTCCAGGTGCTGTCATGATCCTCTTTTATCTTCCCAATGGTACTGTCGTATTACACACGGGAGACTTCAGGGCAGATCCCAGCATGGAACATTCTCTTCTTGCGGACCAGAAAGTCCATATGCTGTACTTAGATACCACGTAAGAGAGGCTTTTTTTGTGTGCTTCCTTTTCCCACTGACAGCCTTTGCTCTCTGTATTATGGTTATCAAAATGACGGCTTATTGCCAATTATTATTTTAAGGCTCTTTATCAGAGGGATGCTGTTTGACAAATATATATATATATACTTGCTTAAGGGCAAATTTGAGATTGCATGTGTTAACTGACTACAGCTCTTTTTTTTTGTGATTTATTTTTGAAAACATGTTATATGAGAATCCTGTTAAAACAAGGAAGAAAAACTTAGGAGCAAACTTTAGGAAGACACCCTTTTAAGAGTAACTGTGTAGCTATTAATTGTGAAGAGAAGACAGAGGCCAAAATGTGATTCTGTTTTTGGGTATCCAAAGTTACTGTTGTTCTTTTCTTAAAAAGATAATTTATAAGTGACAGTTTTGAATTCCTGAGTACTATAAATATAATGGCATAAGCCATTACATTTTAACTGTGTATGTATTTCTCCCTAACTTTATTAAGTAAATAAAAATTGTATATATTTCTGGTATATGATGTGATTTTATATATTAAAATATCTCATCAACTTGTTAGAAATTATCTTAACCATTTCAACCTGTTTCAAGAAGTACGTTTGGATGCGATATTTTTGTAAAAGATGGTCTTTCCGCATCCAGTTTTCTCACATTGTAACTGATTTTTCCACTCTTCTGTATGAGTTTTAAGCACTAGATAAATTAAGAAAATAAGTTTTTTTTTTTAAAAAAAAACCTTTTTTGTTACCTAGTTCTATTCTGATACCATTCTGAATTTCCTCATGGGTTTTTAATGAGAAAGTTTTTCTTCCTCTTCTCTTAATGGTTGACTAGCAAAAACAATTCCAAAAACTGGGAAAAATGTTTGTTTTTTGTGGCTTATTACATTTTTAGTGAAAAAGTGCTTACTTTTCATCTCAAATATAGATAGGTAGATAGTAGCTTAGAGTTAATTTTTCTCTGGGTTATACTGTATGGAGATAGACCCAACTGGATCTGTTGTATTTGTGTGTGTGTGTGTGTGTGTGTGTACACGTATACGTATATATACGCATAGTATATATATTCTGTGTCTGTAAAGAATGATATTAATATCAACCATGTCACTATTAACTGATTTAAAACTGTTTCACTAAATTCATGTTTAGTTTCATTACTTTAATAATTTTTTATTAAGTCAATCTTTAGTCCAGATATAATCCTTATCAATATGATTTTTTGATAGTGTTTGGAGTTAAATAAAAGATACTGAGTTTTATAATTTATAACTAAAATAGCTGGCTTGCTAGAAATATTCTTGGGGAAAAAAGTCTTCAAAAAGACAATTTTTTGAGAGTGATAAAAGAAATATAATGAAAAAGATATATTGAAAACTTACAATTTGATCATAAGTTAGTAGTAACTGGTAAATAATTCTAACTACAGGCAGTGAGATAACTTGTGGTGTTAATATATTATACTGCTGTTGTATGTAAGTTGCTAACGCTTGTTTTCTAAAATAGCATCCAGCTTGAGGTGATGGCTTTTTTATTGTTCTTTTAGTGAGTACCATGTTTCCATATTACAGATATTGTAGCCCAGAATACACCTTTCCATCTCAGCAAGAGGTTATCCAGTTTGCCATCAACACTGCCTTTGAGGCTCTAACTCTAAACCCACATGCTCTTGTTGTCTGTGGCACTTACTCTATTGGAAAAGAGAAAGTCTTCCTAGGTGAGTGATAGATGTATCTAATTTACATTAATATATTATAAAGATCAGATTCTTTTTGCACAAAACCCTTTTACGTTTCTACTCTTGCGTTTGATAATTATTTCCTGTAATGATTCAATATTACCTTTGAAGTTGAAGGAAAATTTGGTAGTTTGAAACATTTAATCTTTGAAAGGTTTGACTTTAGGGAAACATTTGATAAGTGTGTTTAATTTAGGCTTTCTAGATATAAGAAATTTATAGAGCAACTGCCCATGCTACATTATTATTTAGTAAACTTTGAAAGATGATTAATGCATAGTTGTATTGCTGCATTCTTTGAGGATAATAATTATGTTAGCAATGAGTTTTAATTTTTGTTCCTAAATGATTTCTGGATGTATAACTTAGTTTGTCCAGGTAGTATTGTACTAATTTGCAAAATACTTTCTATTTCTTCTTAAGTATGGCCACATTATATCAAACATTAAAGATGATAAAGCCGGGGCTTTTAACTTCTTCAAATTTAGCTCCTTCCCTTCCTCTGTCCACTTTCTATGCACTTTTGCAGTTTTTAAATAGTAAATAGTAAGCCTTTAAAAATAAATTATTTAGTTTTCTCACAATTTATTCCACACAGTAAACTAACAAAATGATTCTGTCTTTTTGAGATACCATGGTAAAAGTGTGAATGTTTTTAATTTCCTTTTATTTGGTAAATTCTTACCTTAAAATTTGCTTAAGCTGTAACTATTTTTTTCACAAGCTGTACGTTTACTATTTTTAACCTTTTCTTTTGCCCATAGCCATTGCTGATGTTTTAGGTTCAAAAGTGGGCATGACCCAGGAAAAATATAAAACTCTACAGTGCCTCAATATACCAGAAATTAATTCACTCATCACTACCGACATGTGCAGTTCATTGGTTCACCTTCTCCCAATGATGCAAATTACTTTTAAGGTAAGCATTCAAGAGATATGTCTTTTAGGGTGAACTAAAAAAGGTAATCTTATGATAAACTACATTTAACTTAGAGGAATTCAATTATAATAGAATATTTTCACATTTGTTATTGTGTTTATGAAATAAAAAGAATGAATGAAAGGTGAGGCAATGGAGACAGGAAGACTAGAGCATGGCGTGAAGAGGGGCTGGATACTTGGATGGCCAAAGGGAGGAGGGTTGCTTGTTTGTTGGCCATCAGAGATGAGGATTTTTATGTTGTGAGGGACAGAGAGAATGTAAGATAAGAGAATAATTGATGAGCAAGAAGATTATTCAGAAGAATAATTCTGAGCAAGACCTGAAAAATAGGTAATGAGGTGCATCCACTTTGAACAGAAAAAGGGCCACCTCTTTCTCTCTGACAGTTCTCTCACAGCCTACCACTCTACAGACTGTGCGTTCTGATGCTTATGGCCTTCTTGTAAAGAGCATATATTTACAAATCCCAACTTAAACAAGATTTAGGTTTTCACTACTACTCAAGCGTATTTTTTTTTTTTTTTTTTTTGAGCGGTCTCACCCTATTGCCCAGGCTGGAGTGCAGTAGTGCAACCTTGGCTCACTGCAACCTCTGCCTCCCAAGTTCAAGTGATTGTCATGCCTCAGCCTCCTAAGTGGCCGGAATTACAGGCATGTGCCACTATGCCCAGTTAATTTTTGTATTTTTAGTAGAGATGGGGTTCCGCCATGTTGGCCAGGCTGATCTCAAACTCTTGAGCTCAAGTGATCCGCCTGCCTCAGCCTCCCAATGTGCTCGTATTACAGGTATGAGCCACCACGTCTGGCGTAAGCATAACTTTTTAGTACAGGAATTCAAGTTGGTTTTAATAACTCAGAAATGTTGATTCTGAATGATTTTTTGAGGCTAGTGTCCTTGGAGGAGTGATCTGGAGTCATTAAATCTATATTTTTGTTAGTCGTCAAGTCTGTATGTGTCCACATTTAGGATTTTATAATAAAACACAAGTTCTTCGTGAAAAGGTCAATCTGTAAGGCTCCTAGGTGCCGATGGTATAATACATGATGAGAGATAGGAAAAGCTGAGAAAGGGCAGGTGGTTTCCATTAGGAGGTGGGGTTTACTGACCTCCCGCCCACTAGGCTGTAAGCTTGCAGAGTGTGAAATCTGTATCCTCTTTTCCTCCACACTGACCCTAGCAACTATGTAGTACCAGAATGGATATTTACTGGTATTGCCTTCAATCGTCCCTCCCCTTGCTCCATTAAAGTGACTGGGTATTGATGTTTTGAAGACTTCTTTTTTTTCTTTTAATATTTGTTTATTAAACATTCTAGCAATGATAATGGAAATACATATTTAAAATGTTTTTAAATAGGTGATACATTCACAACGGTAAAAACAAAAATATAAAACGGCATATTGTGAAAAGCTTTTTATCTTCCCCTGTCCCTCATTTACCTACATATTTTTGGAAGATTTCTTTTCTTTTTTTTTTTTTTTTTTTGAGACAGAGTCTCGCTCTGTCACCCAGGCTGGAGTGCAGTGGCTTGGTCTCAGCTCACTGCAACTTCCGCCTCCCAGGTTCACGCCATTCTCCTGCCTCAGCCTTCCGAGTAGCTGGGAATACAGGCGTCCACCACCACGCCTGGCTAATTTTTTGTATTTTTAGTAGAGATGGGGTTTCACCGTGGTAGCCAGGATGGTTTCCATCTCCTGACCTCGTGATCCGCCTGCCTCGGCCTTCCAGAGTGCTGGGATTACAGGCGTGAGCCACCGCGCCTGGCCTCGGAAGATTTCTTCCCTCCAAAACACACATGGAGCAGACGCTGATGTTTGTTATTAGAGCCAATTTTTTTTTTTTTTTTTTTTTTTTTTTTTTACCAGTCAAAAGTTGTATTTCATGAGAGATAATTACTTTTTGTGAAAAGGTAATCCTAATACAGTTTTCAAGGTGCCCAGGGTATGCCTGAGAGCCTTTGAAAGGCTATAAATAATACCATTCATGCTATCTAGTTCAACATCCCAAATTCACGTATGTGCTACATAGGTGACTACCAACTGATTTAAACCTGACTGATTGATTGTGGTAATAACAGTGATGTTATAGATGATTATTTGCATGCTGAAAAAATACTTCTAGTAACATGGCAAAAAGTATTTTTCTCCCAAACTGGTTACAAATAAACCAAATAAATCAGGGACAAGTCATAAATCAGGGATTTCATATTGACTAAACTATTCTTAATAAATTTCCTCATGGGAATAGTTCTCAAATTGTGGTTAATGGGCTACTTGTAGCTGCTGGTAGTCTTTTTTTCTGTAGATTTGGCTTATATGATAATATCCGAAGTTTTTGTTTATAGTACAGGTTAATGATGTTTTTGTGGTAACTCTAATTTGTCCCACAGAAAGCAAATATTAGTTATCATTTAATTCTTCTGGATGGTTTTGCAGAGACAAATAGGAATGGATAGGTTTGATGATGTGTATTGAAAGTTGGACTCAGTTTATATATTAAATGTATAATTACTCTAGACCTCAGTTTCTTATTTTCTTTCTTTGTGAGGACAAGGGTAGAAGGAATAGTGATTAAACAAATAATATTATATTAGCTAGGTCCTAGACTAAGCAAGGCAAAAACTTGCAAATTTGCAGAGCCAAGAATATTGAAATGGAAATGTAGTTACGTATCAATAACTAACTTTTTTGGTGTGCATAGTAATTGGTAAGAAATATGGTTGTCTTATGGTAGGTATTTTTATATTCACTTCTAATTAATAAAAGGCTCTTATTTGATACAAAAGAGAGATCAAAGAATTGTTACCAGTTCATCAACAAAATGAATTTTATTATTCATTCTAAGTCTTTGAAACTATGGGTTTTAGTCTTCAGACCAAAAGTATTAGATTTTTTTGTATCCCTCGTGCCATTATTATTTATAACTTGATTTCTCTTATCTTTCAAAGACTGAACTTCGGTCATTGATTTTCTAAGTTTTATCAAATGTCATCATTTATGATTACTTTAGTTTGGGAAAGTTTTATTTTACTCAAGACTTACAAGGGGAGCATATTACTTCCAACAATAGTGGTATGAAAAGTTAAAATAAATCTAGTTCATGTTTAAAGGGTAAAAGGCATAAACACCTGAAAAGAATGCTATTAAGCAGCTGTAAAATGTATCTCTGTGTTGAGTATAATGCCATTCACATAAAATTATTTCTATCCACCTAGCTATCCCCTTTTGGTGTATATGCATGGAGATATGTTTGCATTGGTGTTTACCATTGTTGATACCATTGTTGATATTATCTCTGTGGAGTAAGATTTGGAGAGTAGTTTTGTTTTTGTTTTTGGTAGCTATCGGAATTGTAATTTGTTTATACCTATTTGCTTGTGTTTAAAGTTGTCTTGTTACACTTTTTTCTTTTTCCAGACTGTACTTGTTTAACTTCAGATAAGAAAAGGAGAAAATGTTTTATATGTTTTTTCAGTGATTATTTTTTAGAAGCATGGCACTAGGTTGTTGAAGCTAATGCTTAAAAAGTGAAAACTCCCCACGCCTGCACCAGTATAACATCTTTAATCAGTCTGTTTTATTCCACATAACCCGTCTCCATTGACCTCAATGTGCTATTTTTATTTAATAGGGCTTACAGAATCATTTGAAGAAGTGTGGTGGGAAATACAATCAGATTTTGGCGTTTCGACCTACAGGATGGACACACTCTAACAAGTTCACTAGAGTAGCAGATGTTATTCCCCAGACCAAAGGAAACATTTCAATATATGGTATAGTTATTAAATTTTCTAACTTTTAATGTTTATAATTACTTTACATTTTTAAAAATGTTGTAAAGTTCAAATCCAACAAAAACAGGCACCAAAGAATTTAATAATTCAAGAGTTTTCAAATTTCTCTACAATGCTAATCCTGTGTCTAGTCCACTGTAAACTGATATAAAGGAGCTTGACTAGTAGATAACATTAACAAATACAGATCATTTCACTTTGTGATCAGTGATATTGAGAGGAAATTGCAGAATTACTTGAAAGGACTACTGCGATTACATACTGGAAGTATAGATGACAGTGTGAGATTGGGAGCAGGAAGATGATGGGTTAGATGTGGTGACAGCAGGAGATACAGACTTGCCTGTTTTCATCCTTGGAGGAGGTTTACCACTGCCTTCAGAGTTGGCTTATTGCAGTGACAGCTGATGGAAACATGTTTGGTGTGTCACCAGACCAGTGATTTACCCTCAGCCTCTAAAGACCCTAGTATACTGAAAATAGGACCCTTTTCACCTTTCTTTGTGGTACTTGATCTTCAATAAAGAAGATAAAGTGTGTGTGTGTGGTGTTTTTTTCCTGTTTTTTTTTTTTTTTATGTGTGCAAAGCTTGGGGACAAATCCACTTACCTGCTCTGGAAGTGAGTCTCTGGCTTGTTTTTCTTCACATTTGACTCATATTTCTTCCATATTTTCTTGAAGCGTGTAGCTAAGTGAAGTGTCTAAAGGAAGAATTGTTTAAAAAGAAGAAAATTCCTAATTAAATAGGACTCTCTAGAAATGCATGTTATTAAATATACACACAAAAAAGTAATAGATTTTTGAAGTTCTAAGTTTCATATCTGTATTAGTCCATTCTCACACTGCTTTAAAGAACTATCTGAAACTGGGTAATTTATGAAGAATAGAGGTTTAATTGACTCACAGTTCCACAGGCTTAACAGGAAGCATGACTGGGAGGGCTCAGGAAACTTAAAATCATGACAGAAGGCAAAGGGCAAGCAAGCACGCCTTACCTTAGCAGAGCAGGAGAGAGAGAGAGAGAGAGCGCAAACGGGGAAATGCCACACACTTTCAAACCATCCAATCTCCTGAGAACTCACTCACTATATTATTTTATTTATTTATTTATTTATTTATTTATTTATTTATTTATTTATTTATTTATTTATTT
>NC_045442.1:19774372-19781250 GCF_002776525.5 Piliocolobus tephrosceles
TTTATTTATTTATTTATTTATTTATTTATTTATTTATTTATTTATTTTGAGACAAGAACCTTGCTGTATCGCCAGGCTGGAGTACAGTGGCATGATCTAGGCTCACTGCAACCTCCATCTACCCGGTTCAAGCAATTCTTCTGCCTCAGTCTCTCGAGTAGCTGGGATTACAGGCATGAGCCACCATGCCTGACTAATTTTTGTATTTTTAGTGGCGATGGGGTTTCACCATGTTAGCCAGGCTGGCCTCCAACTCCTGACCTCGGGTAATCTGCTCGCCTCGGCCTCCCAAAGTGCTGGGATTACAGGCGTGAGCCACCATGCCTGACCAAGAACTCACTCACTATCAGAAGAACAAGGGGCAGATCCACCCCCATGATCCAGTCGCCTCCAACCAGGCCCTTTCCGCAGTACATAGGGATTACAATTTGAGATGAGATTTGGGTGGGGACACAGAGCCAAAGCATGTCAGCATCATTTTAATGTCTTAATCTTTATTATTCATAAAAGATATCAACAGATTTTCTTATGAAAACTAAAGCACCAAGGAGTTTTTGACAAAAATACTGTGGATTGCTTTTCTCTTCTGTTTTATTCTGTTTTAGGATTGTGAATTTTTAAATTAATTTGATTGTAGTGTACAACTTTGTTTCTTTGGTGTTACAGGAATTCCTTACAGTGAACACAGCAGCTACCTAGAAATGAAGCGCTTTGTCCAGTGGCTGAAGCCCCAGAAAATCATACCTACCGTAAATGTTGGCACCTGGAAATCTAGGAACACAATGGAGAAATATTTTAGAGAGTGGAAATTGGAAGCCGGATATTGATGATACCTCCAAGTATTCAGTAGTAGTTGTAGCTTGGATGTAGCTTGTTAGTAGTTAAATCTATAGAGATATGAACTGCACTTTGTGTGGAAAAACCAGATAGTTTACTTTCTCATTTATGTTTGAACAACATGTTCATGGTACTGAATGCCTCTCAGTGTCATCAAGGATAACTGAAACTGGGTCTCCCTGGGACCCTTAATTTCTTGTCCCCCTGCCCTCCATGGGCAGTTATATTCTGCATCAAGCCTTGGAAGAGGAAGCAGAGGCAGATTCAGAGACCAGGGATTAATGATGATTAATAAACTAGATGGAAGTATTATATATATAAGTAATTATGTATCTTTAAAATTATGAGATGAAACTTTTATATGACATGCATACCTAAATAAAATTAATATAAAATTTGTTCTAGTGTCTTTTGGTTTTTTTGTTTTGTTTTTAGTAGACTTTATTATTTCTTTATCTATTTATTTTTGAGATGGAGCCTCGCACTGTCACCCGGGCTATAGTGCAATGGCTCACTGCAACCTCCACCTCCCGGGTTCAAGTGGGTCTCCTGCCTCTGCCTCCTGAATAGCTGGTATTATAGGTGCCCGCCACCATGCCTGGCTAATTTTTTTTTTTTTTTTTTGAGACGGAGTGTCTGTCGCCCAGGCTAGAGTGCAGTGGTGCGATCTCGGCTCACTGCAAACTCCACCTCCCAAGTGCACCCCATTCTCCAGCCTCAGCCTCCCGAGTAGCTGGGACTACAGGCGCCCGCCACCACCCCTGGCTTATTTTTTATATTTTTAGTAGAGACGGGGTTTCACCGTGTTAGCCAGGATGGTCTCGATCTCCTGACCTTGTGATCCGCCTGCCTCGGCCTCCCAAAGTGCTGGGATTACAGGCGTGAGCCACCGCGCCCGGCCCAAGGCTTTATTTTTTAGAGCAGTTTTAGGTTCACAGCAAAGTTGAGTAGAAGGTACAGAGATTTCCCTTATACTTACTACCACCCCCATGTGCTTAGCTCCCCCGTGATCAACATTGCCCACCTGAATGGTACATTTCTCACAATAGATGAGCCTACGTTGACACGTGATAGTCACTCAAAGTCCACAATTTACAGTAGGGTCACTCTTGGTGTTATACATTCCTTGGTTAGTATAATGTATAATGACACACATCCCCCATTGTAATATCCTGCAAAATTTTTGCTATCCCAAAAATCCTTGTTCTCTGCTTATTCATACTTCTATCCCCCAAAACCCCTGGCAAGCAGTTATCTTTTTGTGGTCTCCACAGTTTTGCTTTTTCCAAAATGTCATGTAGTTGGAATCAGACAGTAGGTATTCTTTTCAGATTTTTTTTTTCACTTTGTAATATACATTTAAGGGTCTTCCATGTCTTTTTGTGGCTTGATAACTCATTCCTTTTTAGCGCTGAGTACTATTCCTTTGTATGGATGTATCTCAGTTTGTTTATCCATCACCTGCTGAAGGAAATCTTGATTGCTTCCAAGTTTTGGCAATGAGGAATAAAGCTGCTATAAACATACTGATCCAGGTTTTTCTGTGGGCTGTTTTCAACACCTAGGGTGAATATCATACTACCCAGCAACCTCAATCCTTGATAAGAGTATGTTTGGTTTCATAAGAAAGCACCAAACACTCTTCCAAAGTGGCTATACAATTCTGTATTCCCACCCGCAACTAATGAGCGTTCCTGTTGCTCCACATCTTCACTAGCACTTGGTGTCAGTTTCCTGGATTTTGGTCATTCTCTTAGGTGCATAGCGATATCTCCTTTTTGTTTTCATTTGCATTTCCCTAGTGACATATGATATGGAACATCTTTTCATATGCTTATTTGCCATCTATATATCTTCTCTGATGAAGTGTCTGTTCAGATCTTTGGCTCATTTTCTAATCGGGTTGTTCATTTTCTTATTGTTGAGGGTTTTTTAATTTGTATTTTATTTTTTCTTATTTAAAAAAAAATTACAGTACTTTGAGTTGCTGTTTTATGTTTTTGTTTTTGTTTTTGTTTTTGTTTTAAGAGATGGGGTCTCACTAGGTTGCCCATGCAGGAGAACAGTGGCTATTCACAGGTGCAATTATAGCACAGTACAGCCTCAAACTCCTAGCCTCGAGCTGTCCTCTTGCCTCAGCCTCTGGAGTAGCTAGGACTTCTGGAGCATGTCACTGTACCTGGTTATTGTTGAGTTTTGAGAGTTATTTGTATATTTTGGATAACAGTCCTTTATCAGATATATCTTTTGCAAATATTTTCTCCCAATTTATGTCTTGTCTACTCATTCTCTTGGCAGTGTACAATGTCTTTTTTTTTTTTTTTTTTAAGACTGAGTTTCCCAATTTGACCCAGGCTGGAGTAAAGTGGCATGATCTCAGCTCACTGCAACCTCTGCCTCCCAGGTTCAAATGATTCTTCTGCCTCAGCCTCCCAAGTAGCTGGAATTATAGGCGCCCACCAGCACGCCCAGCTAATTTTTGTATTTTTAGTGGAGATGGGTTTTTGCCATGTTGGCCAGGCTGGTCTCGAACTCCTGACCTCAGGCGATCCTCCTGCCTCGGCCTCCCAAAGTGCTAGGGTTACAGGCATGAGCCACCGTGCCTGGCCTACAGTGTACAATGTCTTTTGCAGAGCAGAAGTTTTTAATTTTAATGAAGTCTGTCTTATCGATTATTCCTTTCATGGATCATGCCTTTGGTGTTGTATTTAAAAATTCATCTCCATACCCAAGGTCATCTAGATTTTCTTTTATAATGTCTCCTAGGAGTTTTATTGTTTTGTGTTGTACACTTAGATCTGTGATCCATTCTGAGTTATAGTGTAAGGTCTGCTTCTAAATTTATTATTTGGCCTGGCCAGTTGTTCCAACACCATTTGTTGAAAAGACTATCTTTTCTCCATTGCATTACTTTTGTTCCTTTGACAAAGATCAGCTAACTGTGTTTATGTGGGTCTATTTCTGGACTCTTTAGTCTGTTCCATTGATTTATTTGTTATTTCACCAATACCACACTCTCTTGATTATTGTAGCTTTATTGTAAGTCTTAAGTCAGGTAGTGTCAGTTCTCTTTTTTCTCCTTCAGTATTATATTCACTTTTCTTGGTCTTTTGCCGCTCCATATAAACTTTAGAATCAGTTTGTCACTATCCTCAAAATAACTTGATGGGAGTTTGATTAAGATTGTACCGAATCTATAGATCAAGTTGGGAAGAACTGACATCTTAACAATACTGAGTCTTCCTACCTATAAACATGGAATGTTTTCATTTATTTAGTTCTTCTTTGATTTATTTCATCAGAGTTTTGTAGTTTTCCTAATACAGATCTTGTGTACATTTTGCTAGATTTATACCTAAGTATTTCATTTCTTTTCTGCTAATGTAAATTGTATCGTGTTTTAAATTTCAAATTGCACTTCTTCATTGCTGGTACGTAGGAAAGCAACTGGCTTCTCTATATTAACTTGTATTCTTCAACCTTTGTATAATCTTGATTTCCTATATAGACAGTTATGTCATTTGTGAACAAAGATGGTTTTATTTCTTCGTTCTCAATCTGTATACCTTTTACTTCCTTTTCTTGACATTGCATTAACTAAGAGTTCCAGTATAATATTGAAAAAGAGGGATGAGAGGGGACATCGTTGCCTTATTCCTAATATTAGTGGGAAAGCTGCTAGTTTCTCACCATGAAATATGATGTTAGCTTTAGGGCTGCTTTTAGATATTCTTTATTAAGTTGAGGAAGTTACCCTCTATTCCTAGTTTACTGAAAGGTTTTATAATGAATGGGTGCTGGATTTTGTAAAATGCTTTTTTTCGCATCTATGATCTTGTGACTTTTCTTCAGTCTTTTGTTGTGATACATTATGTTATTTGATTTCAAACGAGCTTTGCATACCTAGGATAAATCCCACTTGATTATGATTTATAACTCTTTACACACTGTTGGATTTGCTGTAATATTTTGTTAAGGGTTTTTGTATCTATGTTCATAAGAGATGTTGGTTTATAGTTTTCTTATAATCACTTTGTCCAATTTTGGTAATAGGATAATGCTGGTCTTTTACAATGAATTAGGGAGTATTCCTCTGCTTCTGTCTTCTGAAAGAGATTGTGAAGAATTTGTGTAATTTCTTCCTTAAATGTTTAGTAGAACTCACCAGTGAACTGATATGAGCCTGGGACTTTATGTTTTGGAAGGTTGTTCATTATTATTATTATTATTATTATTATTATTATTATTATTATTATTATTATTATTATTATTTGAGATGGAGTCTGGCTCTGTTGCCCAGGCTGGAGTGCAGTGGCCGGATCTCAGCTCACTGCAAGCTCCACCTCCCGGGTTCACGCTATTCTCCTGCCTCAGCCTCCGGAGTAGCTGGGACTACAGGCGCCCACCACCTCGCCCGGCTAGTTTTTTTGTATTTTTTAGTAGAGACGGGGTTTCACCGTGTTAGCCAGGATGGTCTCGATATCCTGACCTCGTGATCCGCCCGTCTCGGCCTCCCAAAGTGCTGGGATTACAGGCTTGAGCCACTGCGCCCGGCCGGTTGTTCATTATTAATTGAATTTCTTTAATTGATATGGGCCTATTCAGATTGTCTATTTCCTCTTGTGTGAGTTTTGACAGGTTGTGTCTTTTAAAGAATTGGCTCATTTCCTTGAGGTTATCGTTTGTTTTATTTTTGGATTTTAGGATTTATAGCTGTGACATTCATGAAATTTTATAGAATCTCAGTGAAAATAATTCAACTTGTGGCTTTGAACAAGACAATTCAAAAAGCTTAGATAATCGCCCAATAGAGGAGGCAGAAAAGTTTGCCTGTTTATCTGAACTATTCAACTTAAAACACCAGATAACTAAAAGTTTAATTTGCAGTGTTTCATATAAAGTGAGATTATGTAATTTATTTATATATCCTAATCTCTCCAATGTAGATGGAATAGTTGATCCAAAGTGAAAATTTGGGGCCAATGCATATTAAAGATCTTTTTATATGGTCTAAATAAGACAACAGCTAGTAAAATGAATATATGCATGTGTGTATTTGTGCATTCTTGCATTAGCTCTAGCAACGAGATTAAGGACTTTAATGTTTTCATAGAAATAGTCATGGAAATTTTTCAATAAAAATCAGAAGGATAGTATTCCCCATGAACTTTATTTCATGGGTTTGGATTTTACTTTGTAGAGGTAAGAGTTATGGGGGATCACATTTAGAAGAACAAAAGCGTTTAGGGGGGACACAGTGGTAGTGTTTATGTTCTCAGTTAACTTCAATTACAAATTTAAAATATTTTAGCTTGTTTTGAGGTTTTAAACTTTTTGTAAGCTATTAAGAGTTATCATTAGAAAAACTTTATATTGTCTGTGATTATAGATATTCTTAACATAGGGGAGATAGTGAAGTCATCTGGGGTTATTTTTATTTATTAGTTGAATGATTTTTCCCACTAGAATTGTCATTTTTCATTGGTAAAAGGATTTTTTATGATTTTAAATGTTTTTGAAAATCCAAGCATGTTGTTTTAAGAGCAGCCTCAGCCTTTTTATTATTCTGTGCAAAAACATCTTTCTACGTGAACTTCATCATTTGTGGCAGCTTGGAAAAATGTCCCACTATTGCTAGAAATGTAAAACCTCATTTAAGGGACATACCAAATAGGATTATAAATAAGTCACAACCACAACTAAACTTTTCTAGGTTCTATTGACAGCATATATTGAAATTCTTAGTTCTGATACAACATTTTGGTAGGTAAAAATTTTCCATTTTTAAGTGAGATGAAAGAAAAAGAAACCTACCACTAACCCAAAATATCTGGCAACTCTTAACATCCTAAAATATGTGAAGAGAAGGGGAAGTAGAATCAAGCCAATGTAGGGGAAATGTTTTGCTTTATATTTACTTGGAACTTTTCAGAAAGTTTTTTTTTTTTTTTTTTTTTGATGGAGTCTCGGTCTGTTGCCCAGGCTGGAGTACAGTGGCTCAATTTCAGCTCACTGCAACCTCTGCCTCCCAGGTTCAAGCA
>NC_045442.1:19781260-19829930 GCF_002776525.5 Piliocolobus tephrosceles
TGCCTCAGCCTCCCAGGTTCAAGCAATTCTCCTGCCTCAGCCTCCCAAGTAGCTGGGACTACAGGCGCACGCTGCCAGGCCCAGATAGTTTTTTGTATTTTAGTAAAGTCGGAGTTTCACCATGTTGTCCAAGCTGGTCGTGAACTCCTGAGCTCAGACAATTCGCCAGCCTTGGCTTCCCAAAGTGCTGGGATTACAGGCGTGAGCCACTATGCCTGGCCTTCAGAAAGCTTCTTTACAAGCTTATTTGACATTGAACATTGTATTACCAGGTGTAGTGACACTTGAAAGGCTGATTACAAATTCATTTAACTTTGATCTAATGGGAAAACCTCTCCCACTTAATGTCAATGCCTTTAACATTTAAATTATCACTTATTCTGTATTTACTAATGTACCTAAATATGAAATTTCTCTTTTGGAAACAAATTTAATTTTAACTTTAATTTTAAATTTCACTTAAATTTAAAAATTAAATGAGTTGTATTCCCATGGATCAAGTGCATCCAGAATTTCCTTATTCAGTCTTGAATAACCATCAATAACTGCACTAAGGAATTACGAAAATACTCTTCAGGTACTAGTCTCTAATCTGTCTTAAAACAGTGTCGATATTAGTTTGTAACTTACTGTTTTATTTTTATTCATTTAGTTAATTTGGTATTGATCTTAGAAAAATGATACTGTTGGTTGTGTCCCCACCCAAATCTCATCTTGAATTGTAGTTTCCATAATCCCCATGTGTCCTGGGAGGGACCAGGTGGAGATAATTGAATCCTGGGGCTGGTTTCCCCCATCCTGTTCTCATGATAGTGAGTTAGTTCTCACGAGATCTGATGCCTTTATATGGGGCTTCGCCCCTTCACTGGGCACTCATCTTCTTCCCTGCTGCTCTGTGAAGAAGTGCCTTCAGCCATGATTGTAAGTTTCCTGAGGCCTCCCTAGCCATATGGAACCGTGAGTCAATTACACCTCTTTCCTCTATAAATTACCCACTCTCGGGTATTTCTTCATAGCAGCATGAGAATGGATAATTACAGATGCCAATACAAGTTATTTGAAGTTAGCAAAAGCATAAGTTAATGGTTATGAATAGTAGAACAGTTGAGTCATGAGAATTACTTCCAATCTGAACACTTGAAAGCTTTTAACTTGGCAATCATTTTAATGTGCTAATTCTGTTTCATTTATCCTTTTCCCTTAGTATCTACTCCTTCCTCCCAAAAGTAGACATATTCCCTTTGCATTATTATGCATTCCCTCAATAATTTCACAGTTCTATTTTCTATAAATCAGAAATAATTTGTAAAGCATTTGTTATGGAGTATACCAAGTATACACAACCAGGTATAACACAAAATTACTAATTTCTTAAACATTCATAGCTGGGCCAGAGCTAAGGTAAGGCAGGGGAGGCTGCTAGGGTGATGAATTTAAAGAAGTGCTCCTTTTTAAGGCTGACCCTGTACTTACGGGACCCTGAGAGTGAGTGGCCTCATGAAATTTTGCTCTAGAAAACCTCTCTTTACTCACCCTACTCCCAGCCCTGAGTCATAGCATCTAGTTATGTTCTTTTGCTGTTTGCATGAATAAAAATGGCTTTCTAAATAAAATATTATACCTTTGTTTTTAGTACACATTGAAACATAAACATTTAAATCTGAATTTAAAAGAGTACTTTTTAAAGAACTTCCAAATTCATCAATATCAAGATAATTAGTATCCGTTTTTCTGAAGCATCAAACCTAGATTCCTTTGAGACCCTTCCCCTAGTATACTGTAAACACTTAAGGTCAGAGCCTGTATCTTATTCATGATTCAGTACCTTTTTCAGTGTCTGCCCAGAGACAGTTCACATAAGTGATAAATACTTGAATGAATCTTGAATAAACAGTGACAAAAATCCATGTACATTCTTTTTTATTTTCTTTTTGAGTCGGAGTCTCGCTCTGTCGCCCAGGCTGGAGTGCAGTGGCGTGATCTCGGCTCACTGCAAGCTCCATCCCCCGGGTTCACGCCATTCTCCTGCATCAGCCTCCCAAGTAGTTGGGACTACAGGCACCCGCCACCACACCCGGCTAATTTCCTTGCATTTTTAGTAGAGACGGGGTTTCACCGTGTTAGCCAGGATGGTCTCGATCTCCTGACCTTGTGATCTGCCCGCCTCGGCCTCCCAAAAATCCATGTACATTCTAAGAATTGACCTCCAAAATTATTTTACGTGTATTCCTGGGATGAAAATAGTTTTATTCCACAAGGAACACTGGAAATAAAAATATACTGAAACTAAACACTCAGCGAATTGTTTTTGTACATTAAAACATCTGTTACTTAAGCCCAATTCAGTGTAGGAACAATTTAGAGAATAAACTTTTTTTGGTGATGATCTATCACTTCACTGTCACTAGAATCAGTCATTGAGCATCTGAATCTTTGTCCCAGGAATGTATATTCTATCAAGTAACATTATTTATTGATTAACTGCTATGTGCCCCACACTATTCTTGGTGTTTTGGGGAATTCAAGATAAAGAATAATTCACTCTAGCAAGCATTTATTTTATTTTACTTTTTAAAAATTTTACTTTAAGTTCTGGGATACATGTGATGATTGTGCAGGTTGGTTGCATAGGTATACATGTGCCATGGTGGTTTGCTACACCTATCAACGTATCATCTCCAGCAAGCATTTATTGAGTGGTTTTTTTGTAAAGGGTGAAGAGGATACAAACACAGTGCTTTGGTAGGGGATTCACACATAAACAGTTGTAAACATCAGAGAATTAATACTAGGAGAGAAGTCATGTCCTTAGGCACCAAATAAGTCAAGCTGTGATAAGGGGTAGAGTATTAGACAAAGTACTATGAAGGGATTTAAAAAGGAGAAATTCTGAAAACGAAGGGTCTATACAGAAGATGGCTCTTGACATGGACTTAAAAGTTTAGTAGATTTTTCATAGACTGGATAGCAATCCATGGGACAGCAGAGGCCTGGAGGTGCAACAGCAGAGGGGCGGAAGAGGCACTTTACGTAACTGATGTGTTGGCATCTGATGCTCAGGCTAGAAAGGGTAGATGGGGAAGTTGACAAAGAGCTTTGAAAACCATAGGAAGGTGCTTGGGGGTTATTCTGAAGAAAATTGGGAATTCTTAAAGATTTGGGGGCAGTCAATATATTATGTGTTGGAAATGAAGTATAAAAGAAAAATAGATGGTAGAGGGATAAAGATATATAGCTATAAAATTGATACACACACATAAATATATACCTTAATAATATATACAGTATAGTATTGTAGCTTGACTGGAGAACTGGCCTATGCCTAAGACAAGGTCCTTGCCTTTAAGGAATTTAGAGTTTAGTTAGCCTGGACAAAACCTAATATATGTAAAATACTTAAGAAATTAATCTGTGGTTTCATATCTTGAGAATCGTGAGATTTAGGGTGGATTGAAATTGTATGCTCTAGCTGATGAAATAGAACACACAGGAAACTAATTTAGAAACACAAAATAAAAGTGTGTAAAGTCATAAGTGTGTGTAAAGTCATAAGTGATCAATTGGACTGATCTTTAAACAACTTATTTGATTTAAATCAAACTTGGTTTTGCATAAGTGCTTCTTCTGTGTTTTAGGCTGAATTTGGGTGGGGGGTGGTTAAATCCTGGTAGAACTATAGTAGATTATGTAGAGATTTAAAAACACTGCTTTGTCCCAAATATGATAGGCTTTTTTTTTTTTTCCAAAGAAAAAGGAAGTTTAGCAAAGTCAAGTTACATTATCTGTATAAGCCCTTCTGTTATTTCAATATGGACAGCAAGTGCTTAAGATCATAAAACAGTATCAAAGCAGGGCTTTAATACACCATTAGATAATGTTACTAAACTTTTAAAAATTTGTTTGAAAGGACTATTATAAATTTCCTGCTGACGCCCTGAGCTCTGATTACATAACACATGGGATAAACAGATAAAACTGTAAAATAAACTAAAAGCAACAGTATCTGCAAGCAGGGAAGAAAGCCCAAATATCCTTGTTTGCTAAGTCAGCCAGGTTTTTTTTTTTTTTATTAGTGTCTTTTATCTATGGAGAGTGCTGAACTCTTTTATTTATTTATTTATTTATGTATTTATTTATTTATTTATTTATTTATTTATTTATTTTTGAGACGGATTCTTGCTCTGTCTCCCAGGCTGGAGTGCAGTGGTGTGATCTCAGCTCACTGCAACCTCCATCTCCCTGGTTCAAGCGATTCTCATGCCTCAGCCTCCTGAGTAGCTGGGACTACTGGTACACGTCACCATGCCCGGCTAACTTTTGTATTTTAGTAGAAATGGGGTTTCACCATGTTGACCAGGCTGGTCTTGAACTCTCGAAGGTGACCTGCCCACCTCAGCCTCTCAAAATGCTGAGATTACAAGCATGTGCCCGGCCCCCAAACTCTATTTTAAAAATTTGTTTTAAACAGTTTTATCGAGAAATGATTCACATACCATATGATTCACACATTTAAAGTGTACAACTCATTGGTTGTTCTTATATTTACAGAGTTGTGCAACCATCACCATGGTCAGTTTTAGAACACTTTCATCATCCACAAAGAATCCCTAGACTGGGCGTGGTGGCTCACACCTGTAATCCCAGCACTTGGGGAGGCTGATGTGGGCGGATCACAAGGTCAGGAGATCAAGAGCATCCTGGCCAATATGGTGAAGCCCCATCTCTACTAAAAATACAAAAATTAGCTGGGTGTGGTGTCACACCCCTGTAGTCCCAGCTACTCAGGAGGCTGAGTCAAGAGAATCGCTTGAACCCAGAAGGTAGAGGTTGCAGTGAGCCAAGATTGTGCCATTGCACTCCAGCCTGGGTGACAGAGCAAGACTCCATCTCAAAAAAAAAAAAAAAAGAATCCCTGGACCCATTAGCAATCATGCCTCAGTGCCCTACTAATGCCTTCTCTGGTCCTAGGCAACAACTAATTTTCTGTCTGTATGGATTTAAATGTTCCAGACATTTCTTTATAAACAGAATTATATAACACATGGCTTTTTTCACTTAGCATAATTTTCAAGGTTCGTCCATGTTGTGGCATGTATCAGTATTTCATTCTTTTTCATGGCCAAATAATATTCCATTGCTTGAAAATGCCACATTTTGTTTACCCATTCGTCTGTTAGTGGATATGTGGGTTGGTTCCACTTTTTGGCTATTATGAATAATGCTGCCAAGAACATTGGTGTATAAGGTTTTATGTGGATATATATTTCATTTCTCTTGGATATATACCTAGGAGTAGGATTGCTGGGTCATATGGTCACTGTAAACTTTTTGTGGGACTGTCAGATTGTTTTTCAAAGTGCTGCATCACTTTACATTCCCACCGGCAATGTATGAGAGAGTTCCATTTTCTCCACATCCTCACCAACACTTGTTATTGTTTTGCTTGTAGCCATCTTGGTGAGTGTGAAGTGGTATCTCATCATAGTTTTAATTTGGATTTTCCTAATGACTACTGATGTTGAGCATCTCTTCACTAACTGTTTTGAAAGGGAACAATGTACAATTAAATGGGTGTTCTAAAATGTATTATTTAAACCCAAGCAAAACAGTTTTATAGACTTTGGCCTTGAATTGCTAGACGATTATGAAGTTTAATCATAAGATTACAATTTTGGTCCAATGAGAATTATTTGAATTAATTATAGGGTAAAGTTAAAATGCACAGCAGCATTCCAGGTATCATGAAGTTGTTACATGCAGTGCAGGTAGGACAGTTACTGCTCCAGATTGCAGAATGGAATGAAAATGAATTCATAATTATAAGTTACAATGGAAAACTTGAGATAGGAGAGTTTTAAATATTAAGGTAGATAACATCAGCTGACCTCAAATGAGCAATGTCATTTTTAAAAAGTGTTGATGTGAATATATGAAATGTAAATCGTTAGTTTTTAAACTTTAAAATTGCAGCAGGCTCTTATAGATCTTCTCTGAAAGTTGGATAATGAAATTGATAAACTATTTGAGTTACTTTTAGCTCCAGAGTCTATAATTATATAATTCCTGGTTAAGATCAAGTTTTTTAAAACATACATAGTAAAAGCATAGAGTTTTAAACAACCCAGCTATTCACATGTCATGAGAATAGACAAGCAGCCAAGAAACTTATCTTTTAGTTTCCAAGGTCTTGACTTTTATTTAAGAACTCTATTCTTATTCCAGGTTGTATCCTAGTACTTTATTCATATTTATTAGAGTTTTTAACAAGTTTTTTGACAAAGAACAGGTAAGATAAGTCAGGAGTCATTAGAAGTTCAGCACAAAGTGTTTTTGGTCAGCATTTGAAATCCCTGTACGAGAGGAAACAGATGGGTTTGGTTACATTATCATTGCTGTGCCAAATAAACAGTTGGGGAAAACATTAAATATCCTTTTGCTACATATCTGCTTCCAGGCTAGGAATGGTGTTTGATGTTAACAGTAGTAGCCTTTTCATCTAATTTAGTGATAGAAGCTTGAAAATGTTTTTAAATATATAACACAAAAAACAAAGTTTATATGAATCCTCATGAGGTGACCTAGTTTATTACTTCAGGAAACATTTGTTGAATAGTAATTATGTGTAAGACACTATGATAGACAGAGGACTGGAACTTAGATTCATTCATCTGGGAAATCTTCAGGGACAAGGTAGCATTTGAGGCGCAATTTCATTTTATTTTATTATTTATTTATTTATTTATTTATTTATTTATTTATTTATTTATTTATTTTTGAGATGGAGTCTGACTCTGTGGCCCAGGCGGGAGTGCAGTGGCACCATTTTGGCTCACTGCAACCTCCACCTCTCGGGAGGTTCAAGCAATTCTCCTGCCTCAGCCTCCCGAGTGGCTGGGACTGCAGATGTACCACCGTACCTAGCTAATTTTGTATTTTTAGTAGAGATGGGATTTCACCATGTTGGCCAGGCTGGTCTCAAACTCCTGACCTCAAGTAATCTGCCTGCCTCAGCCTCCCAAAGTGCTGGTATTACAGGCGTGAGCCACAGTGCTCGGCCCTGAGGTGGAATTTTAAACAGGAGCACAATTGGGATACTCATATGTGAGATAAAAGCTAAGAATGGCAATTATATCTAAAAAAAAAAAAAAAAAAAATCAAAGATGGTTGTGAGTAAAACCTTCATCTCAGGGAACAGTTGGACAGAATCCATACATGCAAGAAATATTTAAGTGTTCACTGAAATAGTTCAGGCAATAAAGTGAGCAGTTGAAAAACAACCAAAAAGGCCGGGCACGGTGGCTCACACCTGTAATCCCAGCACTTTGGGAGGCTGGGGCGGGCGAATCACGAGGTCAGGAGTTCGAGACCAGCCTGGTCAACATGGTGAAACCCTGTCTCTACTAAAAATACAAAGATTAGCCGGGCGCGGTGGTGCATTCCTGTAATCCCAACTACTCGGGAGGCTGAGGTGGGAGAATCACTTGAACCCAGAAGAGGGAGGTTGCAGCGAGCCAAGATTGCACCACTGTACCCCAGCTGGGGCCACAGAAACTCCATCTCAAAAAGAAAAACAACCAAAAAGTCAGAGATGCTGGCTTTTAAAGGGCTAGTGGACTATCCAAAGAAGTGAGCAGATCATAATTCGTTGCTGGGGAAGGAGAATGGTGTGGGTAGAGGTGAAGTCAAAGCTGGAATTTGAATATTAAGGAGAAAGACAGCCCCATTAAAACCAAGCCACCTCATCTCCTTCTGTCATTCAGTCATATTCAAAGAAACAACCATTTCACAAAGACATATGGAAAGCCATTTAAATCTTTTTTGTAGCCTCACAAAAATGTCAAAAGGGAGTCTCATAAGGTATGTTACAAGGTCAACAGTCATTGTTAAATGGGAGAATTCTTAAGCTAAAATATTAATATAATTTCAGTTAAATTGGTACATAGATAATGCTTATTTTCTTCCTCTTCATGCTAAGATTCATTAACGTAGCAGGGAAGATACTAAAAAGGAATATGTTCACAAGGATAAGATGGTAGAGGAGACATCAATCGATGAGAGATTTCAACTAGATTTCAGAAGACAGGAAAAAACTGCAGAATAAGTGACTGATAGGTGGCATAATGGACAGTCTGGAGTGAGTTGAAGCTGATATGCACACAAATTCAATTCACTCCCGATTCCTCACCATATCACCTATCAAGTCACTTATCCTGTAGTTTTGTCTATGTGTGAGAAACAAAGGATATTATTAACCTGAGGCAAGCTAAGAGTTGTATAGAAAAAGAAATGTAATCTCAGCATACTATTTTTTTCCACAGTGAACAATATTTATATACGAATGATGAAGTTGTGAAAAGAAAATATCTTGGACCCCCAAAATCACTAAGCTAAAGGAAAAACTCAAGCTGGGAGCTGCTTAGGGCATACCTGCTTCCCATTCTATTCAGTCATCCCTCTGCTCACTGAGGTAGATGCATATCTGATTGCCTCCTTTGGAAAGGCTCATCAGAAACTCAAAAGAATGCAACCATTTGTCTCTTACCTATCTGTGACCTGAAAGCCCATTCCCCGGTTTGAGTCTTTCTGCCTTTGCTTCAAGTGGTCCTACCTTTTCAGACTGAACCAATGTACTTCTTGTGTATATTGATTGATGTCTCCTGTCTCCCTAAAATGTGTAAAAACAAGCTGTGCCCTAACCACCTTGGGCACACATTGTCAGGACTTCCTGAGGCTGTGTCATGGGCCTGCGTCCTCAATCGTGGCAAAAAAAAACCCTTTCTGAATTAACTGAGACCCATCTCGGATGTTCTGGATCCACCATGTATATAGTGATTAATAATTTAGTCAAAATTAAGGCTGTAATGCTATTAAGAAATGGGAAAGAGGTAGATATGAGAGAGAATGGTCGAATCAGTTCCCCGCTGAAAACCATCCCATGGAAATTCCTTAGCCTGGTTTTAAAATCTCCACATTGTTCAGTCCTATCTGCTACCTGATCTAAGATTCTCCCACTCTCTGCTTCTTTAACCTCTGTTCAGTGACCTGGCCTTCTCCTTCTCTTTCTCTCTCTCTCTCTTTTTTTTTTCCTTAAATAACAAGAATGCTTGGCACAGAATCAAGAACACAATAAAGTGGCTGCCGTTACTGCTATTAACAGAGACACCAGCAAACCCTTCCCCAGTCCTGTCCTTCGTGATCCTGACACAGTGTGCAGCATGGTCCAGCACACACCAGACCTGATCGATCCTCTCACAGTCTCTGAAAACTCACTAATGAAGGCTGCTCCTGAGGAAGGCACCCTCTACCTTCCCACTGTCCCTTCAGACCCCTAGTGGCCAGCCCAGCCCAGCGCGAGGGTCAGAAAGCCCACTCACAAGGCCCGCCCTCTCTCCCAGATACCAGTGAAGGAAAACAGATGCCAAGTCCACAAAACAGGAGTGTCAGACTATTAAACATTCAAACATTCACAGGGCAGAACACTGAACATCGACATAGCCGCTGCCACCTAATGCCACAAATGTGACACAGCAGCCACGTCTGCAACGCCTCTAGGGGCAGTTCTTTCTCTTTAACAAGTCAAGTTCTTTCCTTCCTCCGAGCCTTTGCCTTCAATCTTTCCTCTGTATAAAATGTTCTTTTGGCAGAAAATCAGTTGGTTCCCCATCATGTTCTCCTCTTCTTCCACAGTAACAGAATTTTTGCTGAGCATGTAGCTGCCCAGAATAGAAATTACATTTCAAGTTTCTCTTGTAGCTAGGTGTGCTTATGTGACTAAGGTCTGGCCAAAAAGATGTGAGCAGAAGAGATGGGAAATTACTGAGTTGTGTCCTTATAGAGAACTGCCCTTCTCCTTCTTCCTCCATCTTGCTGTTTGGAACATGGAGATGGTGGAGCCACATGGCACTTTCCAGATGAAGGACTGAAGGAGCCTGGGTCCCTGGATGGCCTATTCTCAGGCTACTCCATGGGACAAAAAATAAACGTACTTGCTTATGCCATTGTTAGAGGGTCTCTGTTACATGTGCTGATGCCTGTCACGGCACTTCCCATAGAGCTTCACATGGCAGGCTCTGCTTATCATTTAGGGGCTCGGCTCTGACATCACCTTAGAGAAACATTTCTGACCACCCTACTGAAGGTCAGGTGGTTAAATCTCTATCACTCTCTTTTATTTTCTTGATAGCACATAGCAGTATATGGAATTGTTTTATTTCATTATTTGCTTTTTACTTGTCTTTCTCCTGGAATTTAAGTTTCATGAATGCAGTGACCTTGTTGTTTTGCTCATTGCTGGATTCCTAATGCCTGGAACAGTGCCTGGCACAGAGTGGGTGCGCAATATATATTCGCTGCATGATTGACTACATCAAACAGGGAATTCAGTAGATGGGAGGTCAGTAGATAATAAATCAGTAAAAAGTGACATACTCATACTGTTCAGACATACAGAGTTACATTACGAAAAGCAACAGCTAAAATAGTCTTAAGTGGTTGCTTCTTGGAATCAGGGCTGAAGTCAGAACAGGTGAGACAGTGCTATTTTTTTTTTTAATATTTGATACTATTAGATTTTTAAACTTGTGCATATCTTTTTTTGGAAAAGACCAAATTTAAGAAATAATTAAGAGGCTGAGCATAGTGGCTTCATGCCTGTAATGCCAGCACTTTGGGAGGCCAAGGCAGGCGCATAACTTGAGGTCAGGAGTTCCAGACCAGCCTGGCCAACATGGCAAAATCCCATCTTTACTAAAAATACAAAAATTAGCCAGGCATGGTGGTGTGTACCTTTAATCCCAGCTACTCGGGAGGCTGAGGCAGGAGAATGGCTTGAACCTGCGTAGCGGAGGTTGCAGTGAGCCGAGATTGTGCCGCTGCACTCCAGCCTGGGCAACAGAGTGAGACTCCATCTCAAAATAAATAAATAAGTAAATAAATACTCTGTAGTCATTAAAATGATGTGGTAGAAGAATGCTTAATGACATGGGATGACATCTGTGACAATATATCATATGTAGAGCAAGACTCCATTTTTATACGTGTATGAAGCACACAACTTTAAAAAGATGCTGTTAGAGTTCATGCACACAGTCAATTCCTAACTTTATAGATAAATGGATATACCATTTTTATTAATAGAACCAGTGTTTCCTGGTTAACAATGTTGAATGAATACCCAAAGACTTCAGGTTTGAAGGGACAACACAGTGTCTTCCCTCCCAGAGTTCCTGTGGGCCTTTGTCCAACCTTCTTTTTAGCCACGTACTGAGTTTTGTCCTTATCCTAAGAGCAGTGAGGAGCCAGTGAAGTATGTTTAGCAGCAGTGGTATGATAAGATTGTTTTTAGGCAGATTTGTGGAAATGGCTATAAAAGGCGAGCTTGGAATCAGAAAAATAATTAGGAAGCTATGAAGTCATTCAAGGCAAGAAATGATGGATACTTAAAACAGGAAAGCAGCAGTCAGGTCAGAGAGAAGAGCACTGTCTGAAGAACAGCGCAGAGGGTCGGCAGTCTTGGCGGGAGTGAAGAAGGCTCCAAGGCTATAAGCTCCATGAGGGCAAGGACTACTTTGACTTTGTTTATTACTCTGTCCTGGGCCTGCCTAGCACAGTGCAAGCACAATATATCCTAGCACGTAATACTGACACTCAGGAAATATCTGTGATCTTAAGAAGAAAAAATGATGAAGGATACGGCTCAGAAGTCTAGCCAGGTTGCCTGGTGAACCACAGGTTGTTCACTGAACATGACAGGAGGACCAGTGTGGGTAGAAGGAGATATTCTGGACCTGCCTGGTGTTCATTCCAGGGAAGGTAATCTGTGAAGAGTTGGCTGTCCAAGTCTAGAAGATCTTGGCAAGGGATAGGCTTAAGGATCCTCAGCATACAGATGGTACCTTTAGGCAGAGAGTGAATAATACTTTATTAGAAGAGTATATAGGCCACTATAGGCCAGGCATGGAGGCTCATGCCTGTAATCCTAGCACTTTGAGAGGTTGAGAAGGGTGGATCACTTGAGGCCAGGAGGTGGAGACCAGCTTGGCCAACATGGCAAAACCCTGTCTCTACTGAAAATACAAAAATTAGCCAGATGTGGTGGCAGGCACCTGTAATCCCATCCACTTGGGAGGCTGAGGTAGGAGAATTGCTTGAGCCTGGGAAGTGGAGGTTGCAAGTGAGCCAAGATTGTGCCACTGCACTCCAGCCTGGGTGACAGAGGGAGACTCTGTCTCAAAACAACAACAACAATAACAACAAAAACAAAAACAGTATATAGCATTGAGAGATGAGAGATGATAGGACAGAACCTCCAAGCAACTCCAAAATTAAAGGACAGGGGGCCTATGGAGGAGAAGACAAAGGAGCAGCAGAGACTATCTACTGTCACAGAAGAAGGGACGATCAGCAGTAAGAAATGCTGCTGATACAGCGTGAAGGTGGGCTCTAAACATCGTCTATTGTATTTAGAACTAATACGTTGTAGTGATGATCACTTGAGGTGCTTTGGAATATATATATAAATTAGAGA
Source organism: Piliocolobus tephrosceles (assembly GCF_002776525.5). Classification (NCBI taxonomy): domain Eukaryota; kingdom Metazoa; phylum Chordata; class Mammalia; order Primates; family Cercopithecidae; genus Piliocolobus; species Piliocolobus tephrosceles. The sequence goes on from NC_045442.1 coordinate 19,793,787, forward strand.
CTGGGAACCATTTTGTTGTGTTAAGAAGGCTGAATAACTAATCTGCCACTTTTTCCTCCTTTTTAACTTTTTTTTCTCCTTGAATTGTAATGAGTCTCTGAACTTGTACCCACCACTAGATTGTCACCTTCTTATCAAAGTTCCAGTGACTAGTTTGGCAGCAGGGAAGTTTTTCCACTGGGTCATATTTTTAATCAAGTCACTATCAGTAAGCTGACAGAGACTTGTTTTGTGCTGTTCAGAACGTGGGCCCCACAAAACCAGGCCTCCAAATACTTGGCTTTCTTTATGATTGCATTTACAGTTCGTGTGTATCTTTTTCATCTTTCCCAGAACAAAGATAGACTCACACCCACACCCACCCACACACACACACACACACACACACACACACACACTCCAGAAAAGGACTGACATGAAAAATTATGGCATGAAAAATTATGCTGCCATTATATTCTTGATTATTGATTGACATTTGGATTGTGTATTTTTCCAAATTTTCTTGGCCAAGAATATTCTCAGCGCATAGTTATTTCCTGAATACAGCTTTTATTCCCCTCTTTTTTCTTCCTTCGATATATTATTTCTATTTTTATCACCACCCCAGAACAGGACTTCTTCCTTTACAATTAACCAGCTTGTTTCTTGCTTTCACTTGAACAGCACGAATTCTCTCTGTCATCTTTCCCTCTTGTGTTTCATAATTTTTTCTTTGTAAATAACTTTCTTTGGTGGGGATGGGCAGAGTCTCACTCTGTTGCCTAGGCTGGAGTGCAGTGGCGTGATCTCAGCTCACTGCAACCTCTGTCTCCTAAGTTCAAGCCTCAGCCTCTCAAGTAGCTGGGATTACAAGTGTGCACCACCATGCCCGGCTAATTTTTGCATTTTTAGTATAGATGGGGTTTCATCATATTGGCCAACTGGTCTCAGACTTCTGGCCTCAACTGATCTGCCCGCCTCGGCCTCCCAAAATGCTGAGATTACAGGTGTGAGCCACTGCACCTGGCCTCTTTGTAAATAACTCTTGGAAGCAATAAGTTATTTGGCAAATTACATAAGAATATTAAGAGCCTGATTGTTTTGTGGTATATTCAAACAATGTTTTAAATTGTATACTACCTGTTTTGTCATAAATTTATTCAAAAACACCTTATTGACACCACCTGGGTGGTAAGTACCCTGTACATACTGTAGATATCAATAGCAGATACAGGCCCCAGCTCAGTACTTTGCACCTAGTAGCTGTTCAATTAGTCTGTGATAAATGGGAAGCTTCAGGCAGCCATGAATACCATCAGGAGGTTTTCGGGGAAAGGAAGAGATGAGGTTAGACCCCCACCTTTGGAAAGCCCTGGAGATAAAGCCATGACAGCTTTCCTCAAGGACATGGTGGTCTCTGCCAATAGACACTCAGACAGGGGCAGACAAAGTGGTGGATGGCAGGTCCTGGGGACCTTTCAAAGATGTCCATGAGTGGGTAAAGCACTCCCACTGCCCTACCTGGCACTTTAGATGACTAAACACTTTTGGTTGAAAAGGTCACCAACCAGAAGAGGAGGAACATTTTGCTGGCTCCAATTAAACAAGGTGAAATTAGCCAAATGAGCTGGGGACACATCTTTAGTCTGTTTGTGCTGCTATAACAAAATACCTGAGACTAGGTACTTTATAAATAATAGAAATTTATAGAAATAATAGACATTTATAAATAATAGAAATTCCAGTTCTGGAGGCTGGAAAGTCCAGGATTGAGGTGCCAGCAGGTTCAGAGTCTGATGAGGTTCCTGTCTTTTTGTCCACGATGGCACCTGGAAGGCTGTGTCCTCAAATGGTGGAAGGGATAGAAAGGCAAAAAAAAAAAAAGCCAAATCTGTGAGAAGCCCCTTTCCTAGGGCCTTAATCCCATTGACTAGGAAGGAGCTCCCATGACCGAATCACCTCCTAAAGACCCCACCTTTTAACACAATTGCATTGGAGATTACATTTCAACATGAAGTTTTGAGGAGATACAAAATTCAAATGATAACAGGATGTTAGCACCATTTCATGATGATCAGAGGGTTCGGGGTTAGCTCTGCAAAAAGGCCATCAGTATGATTTATTTTCTAGTTATTATTTTTATTTTTTCTTTATTCTAAAAACCAAAACCAAACCAAAACAACCACCACAACAAAAACGGGATACATGTGCACAACCTGCATGTTTGTTAATTTGTTACGTAGGTATACATGTGCCGTGGTGGTTTGCTGCACCTATTGACCTGTCCTCTAAGTTCCCTCCCCTCAACCCCCACTCCCCAAGCAGGCCCTGCTGTGTGTTGTTCCCCTCTCTGTGTTCATGTGTTCTCAGTGTTCATCTCCCACTTATGAGTGACAACACGTGGTGTTTGGTTTTCTCTTCCTGTGTTAGTTTGCTGAGGTTGATGGCTTCCAACTTCATACATGTTCCTGCAAAGGACATGATCTCATTCCTTTTTATGGCTGCATAGTATTCCATGGTGTATATATACCACTTTTTCTTTATCCATTCTATCATTGATGGGCATTTGGGTTGGTTCCATGTCCTTGCTATTGTAAACAGTGGTGCAGTAAACATACGTGTGCATGTGTCTTTATAATGGAGTGATTTATATTCCTTTGGGTATATACCCCATAATGGGATTGCTGGATCAAATGGTGTTTCTGATTCTAGATCCTTGAGGAATAGTCATACTGTCTTCCACAATGGTTGAACTAATTTACATTCCCATCAACAGTGTAAAAGCGTTCCTATTTCTCCACAGCCTTGCCAGCATCTATTGTTTCCTGACTTTTTAATAATTGCCATTCTGACTGGTGTGAGATGCTATCTCATTGTGGTTTTGATTTGCATTTCTCTGATGATAAGTGATGTTGAGCTTTTTTTCATGTTTGTTAGCCATGTAAATATCTTCTTTTGAGAAGTGTCCGTTCAGATGTTTTGTCCACTTTTTGATGGGCTTGTTTTTTTCTTATAAAGTTCCTTGTAAATTCTGGATATTAGACCTTTATCAATGGGTAGATTGCAAAAATGTTCGTACATTCTGTAGGTTGCCTGTTCACTCTGATGATAGTTTCTTTTACTGTGCAGAAGTTCTTCAGTTTAATTAGATCCCATTTATCAATTCTGGCTTCTGTTGCAATTGCTTTGGCATTTTTGTCATGAAGTCTTTGCCCACGCCTATGTCCTGAATGGTATTGCCTAGGTTTTCTTCTAGGGGTTTTGTGGTTTTGGGTTTTTACATTTAAGTCTTTAATCCATCTTGAGTTAGTTTTTGTATGAGGTGTAAGGAAGAGATCCAGTTTCAATTTTCTGCATATGGCTAGCTTGTTTTCCCAGCACCATTTACTGAATATAAGATCCTTTTCCCATTGCTTGTTTTTGTCAGGTTTGTCAAAGATCAGATGGTTGTAGATGTGTGGTGTTATTTCTGAGGTCTCTGTTCTGCTCTATTGGTTTATATGTCTATTTTGGTATCAGTACCATGCTGTTTTGGTTATTGTAGTCTTGTAGTATAGTTTGAAGTCAGGTAGCGTGATGCCTCCAGCTTTGTTCTTTTTGCTTAGGATTGTCTTGGCTATATGAGGTCTTCTTTGATTCCATATGAAATTTAAAGTAGTTTTTACTAATTCTGTGAAGAATGTCAATAGTAGTTTGATGGGAACAGCATTGAATCTATAAATTACTTTTGGGCAGTATGGCCATTTTCACAATATTGATTTTTCCGATCCGTAAGGATGGAATGTTTTTCCATTTGTTTGTGTCCTCTCTTATTTCCTTGAGCAGTGGTTTGTAGTTCTCCTTGAAGAGGTCCTTCACATCCCTGGTTAGCTGTATTCCTAGGTATTTTATTCTCTTTGTAAAGATTGTGAATGGGAGTTGTGTCTATTATTGGTGTATAGGAATGCTTGTGATGTTTGCACATTGATTCTGTATCCTGAGACTTTGCTGAAGTTGCTTATAAGTTCCAAGAAGTTTTGGGGCTGAGATGTTGGAATTTTCTAAATATAAAATCATGTCATCTGCAAACAGAACATGACTTCCTCTCTTCCTATTCAAATACCTTTATTTCTTTCTCTTGCCTGATTGCCTTGGCCAAAACTTCCAATACTATGTTGAATAGGAGTGGTGAGAGAAGGCATCCTTGTCTTGTACCAGTTTTCAAAGGGAATGTTTCCATCTTTTGCCCATTCAATATGATATTGGTTGTGGGTTTGTCACAAATAGCTCTTATGATTTTGAGGTATGTTCCATCAATATCTAGTTCATTGGGAGTTTTTAACATGAAGGGATGTTGAATTTTTTCAAAGGCCTTTTCTGCATCTATTAAGATAATCATGTAGTTTTTATCTTTGGTTCTGTTCATGTGATGGATTACATTTATTGATTTGTGTATGTTGAACCAGATTTGTATCCCAGGGTTGAAGCCGACTTGATTGTGGTGGATAAGTTTTTTGATGTGCTGCTGTCAGTTTGCCAGTATTTTATTGAGGATTTTCGCTTCGATGTTCATCAGGGATATTGACCTGAAGTTTTCTTGCTTTGTTGTGTCTCTTCCCAGTTTTGGTATCAGGATGATGCTGGCTTCATAAAATGAGTTAGGGAGGAGGCTCTCCTTTATCATTGTTTGAAATAGTTTCAGAAGGAGTGGTACCAGCTCCTCTTCGTATTTCTGGTAGAATTCAGCTGTGAATCTGTCTGGCCCTGGACTTTTTTGATTGGTAGGCTATTAATTACTGCCTCAATTTCAGAGCTTCTTATCGGTCTATACAGATATTTGACTTCTTCCTGGTTTAGTCTTGGTAGGGTGTATATGTCCAGGAATTTATCAATTTCTTCTAGATTTTCTAGTTTATTTGCATTATAATATTCTCTGGAGGTAGTTGGTATTTCCATGGGGTCAGTGGTAATATCCCCTTTATCATTTTTTATTGCGTCTATCTGATTCTTCTCTCTCTTCTTTATTAGTCTAGCTGGTGGTCTATCTATTTTGTTAATTTTTTCAAAAGACAGCTCCTAGATTCATTGATTTTTTTTTTTTGGGGGGGGTTTTCCGTGTCTATCTCCTTCAGTTATTCTCTGATCTTAGTTATTTCTTGTCTTCTGCTAGCTTTTGGATTAGTTTGCGCTTGCCTTTCTAGCTCTTTTAATTGTGATGTTAGGGTATCTATTTGAGATATTTCTAACTTTCTAATGTGGGCATTTAGTGCTATAAATTTCCCCCTTAACACTGCTTTAGCTGTGTCCCAGAGATTCTGGTATGTTGTCTTTTTGTTCTCATTGATTTCTGCCTTAATTTCATTATTTACCCAGGATTCATTCAGGAGCAGGTTGTTCAGTTTCCATGAAATTGTGTGGTTTTGAGTGACTTTCTTAATCCTGAGTTCTAATTTGATTGCACTATGGTCTGAAAGACTGTTATGATTTCAGTTCTTTTGCATTTGCTGAGGAGTGTTTTACTTCCAATTATGTGGTTGGTTTTAGAATAAGTGCCATATGGCCCTGAGAAGAATGTATATTCTGTTGATTTGGGGTAGAGAGTTCTGTGGATGTCTATTAGGTCCACTTGATCCAGAGCTGAGTTCAAGTCCTGAATATCTGGTGGTGTGGGTTCACAGGTGGGATCTTCTGATCTGTGGGTTGCACAGTTCCGTGAGAAAAGCAGTTTCCTGAGCTGGGTAGCACACTTGCTCACTACCTTCCTCGGCTGAGGGGAGGGGGTTCCTTTCCCTGTGTGGCTCTCAGGTGGGCTGCTGCACCGCACTGCTCTTCCTTCCCTCTGTGGGTCACGCCAGCTTCTAGTCAATTTTGATGAGAGAACCTGGATACCTTGGTTGTCAGTGAAGGATTCATATGCTTATTATGTTTTTTCCCAATGGGAGCCTGCAAATGCTGCTGCTTCTAGTCGACGATCTTGGCCCTGCCCCCTGGCCATAGATATGATCACACAACTTCTAATTATTTAGGATTCTTTGAAAAGAGATGTTGCTTAATCAGCCAGTATAGTAATAAAAGCTGTTGACTTAGTGTTCAGAGACTATAATTTAGGTAGGCCTGGTTCTGCCACTAACTTTGTGACATTGGGCAACTTAGTTCACTATCCTGCATCTCAGTTTCCTCCACTAGAATGAGAAGTAATTGATCTTAGGTCCTGCCTGGAAGATTATATGAGTCTGTTAACTTCATTGCTATTTTTTTTTTTCAAAGTATTGCATGGTTTGCCAGGGCTTGGACATGATCATATTTTTCAAGCTAATTATCACAATAGATGTATGCTATAATATTAAGATATGTCACGTGAGAAAATGTTTTGAGCCAATGTGTTTATTTTACTTATTATTTAATATGTATTTATCTAATGCTTTTTGATATATAAACAGCAGAACTGGCTGGGCGTGGTGGCTATGAGTTCAAGACTAGCCTGACCAACATGGTGAAACCCCGTCTCTACTAAAAATACAAAAATTAGCTGGGCGTGGTGGTGTACACCTGTAGTCCCAGCTACTCAGGAGGCTGAAGCAGGAAGATCACTTGAATCGGGAGGCGGAGGTTGCAGTGAGCCGAGATCATGTCTTTGCTCTCCAGCCTGCGCAACAGAGCAAGAATCTGTCTCAAAAATAAAAAGATAAAAAATAAAACAGCAGAACTTCCTCTAGCTTGGGTTTGGGGCCTTGGAGGTACAACAGTGGAAGAATCAATCCCTCATGGTGGTGTAAAGCATAAAATGGTTGTATTAACCACAAAATGAGGCAGTGAGCTGACAGCAACAGAACAGTCCAGTAGTAAGTGAGTGAAAGAGAGAGAGAGCACAGCACACCAGCTGTTCAGCACTCCCAGGGTGAGCGTGCAGGCGCTGAGCACATCCGTAAATACAGATTATTCATTCTGATGAACAATGTGTTGACGTAAATACTTGGCAAAACCTATATATCTTACATCAGTTGCCGAACAATGGCTTATAGTTCAGAACTGCAGTTTCCAGATTCGATTTCGTGGTGCTTTAGCAGCCTGTGGAACGTCTTTGGTGATTCCCATTGGACGATAAACACACCGCAGTGTCTGCTGCTCCCCTGCATGTGGAATAAATTGATGGCCCAAGAGACATGAACAGAAAGGATACATTTGAAGCTTTGACGTGGCTTTAGGGAGAATCAGAAGTTGAAACCTATAGAAGCCGAGTGACCCTGAGGAAGAACTGCTCATTTCCTACTCACAGGAGAGCCCCCTTTCATGCTATTCTCTGCCATGTACTCCAGATACCCTCTTTAGTCATAGGGGAGCCAGGTTCCCAGATGGAAAATGGGTTAATTCCCTATCTGACAAGTCCATCCAGGAGTCTGACTCCTAGTGAGGGCACAGAGGACAGAGCTATTCCACTTTTTGAAAAAAAAAGAGTAGTTGTTAAAAGTTCTCTTTTCTCTCCCAGGACAGCACCTCTGACTACAAGGAGGTGAGTAGAGACACTGGCGGGATTCAAACCCCACCATTCATTGTTTACCCATGTTTTGCAACTCCTTTCTTCCCTTTCCAACAGTTAAATGTTCAAAAGACAATGAGCACTCCTTCTTCCCACCCACCCATGTATCTCTCAAGGGGTCCATGGAGATACTTTGTCACCATTTCCTGGTTGGGTGAAAGAGACGTTGCTAACCGTCTGCTCAGATGACAGCGTCAAGACTAACAGGGCAGCAGATTTGCTTCACTGAGAAAAGAATGAAGGACCTTGCTTGTAAATAGTTTCGTCTGTGTTCACAATCTCTCTCTCTCTCTTTTTTTTTTTTTTTGAGATGGAGTTTCCCCCTTGTTGCCCAGGCTAGAGTGCAGTGGCACCATCTCGGCTCACTGCAACCTCCACCTCCTGGGTTCAAATGATTCTTCTGCCTCAGCTTCCTGAGGAGCTGGGATTACAGGTGCCTGCCACCACTCCCAGAGTTTTTTTAATTTTTAGTAGATACAGGGTTTCACCATGTTGGCCAGGCTGGTCTCGAACTCCTGACCTCAAGTGATCCGCCCACGTCGGCCTCCCAAAGTGCTGGGATTATGGGCATGAGCCACCGTGCCCGGTGCACAGTCTCTTAAATTAGTCTTGCTACCCTCCCATTCCCCAATGGCTCTTTCAAAAGCACTGCTCCCTTCCTAGGCTATGAGTTACTCTGGTGCTAATCCTGATCATCAGTTCCTGGAGGATACTAGTAGGGCTGCCTGAGAATCTTATGGCAGCCTCTTCCTTAGCTCCTGTGTGTGATGGCTTTGAACTTGTTTGAATTTAGTGGTACTCCACAGACTACCATCTGTTTGCCTGTTCCTGTTACGGTGTATGGAGTGGAATGGGGAGAAATACACCTTTGCTAGGATCCAAGCAGTGGTGCATTCCTGAATTTCTCCACTATTTTATATCATGCCTATTATATTCATCTTGAAAAATAAGAAAGGTGATTTATTCCCAGCCATTTCCAGGACTCTGGAGAGAGTGGTCTCTAGCCTTAAGTTTTGAGTCTTACCTTTAAGTTCTGCTAGCAGTAGAGACGTACCTACTTCATCTTCTTAGAGTTATGTGGCAGACTTCACTTCAGCCTCTGAAAAAGGAGATTGGATAAGGAGAGGAGAAAATAACATTTGCCCACATGAACCAAAAGAGAAGGAGGAAGAAAGGAAGAAGAAAGGGAAGAAGAGGAGGAAGGAGGGGATAAAGAAGACGAGGAAGAGAAGGCAAAAGAAAAGGAGGAAGAGGAAGGGGACAAGAAGAACAAGAAGGCAGAGTGTGAAATAAAGCCACTTTTTTGAAACAAAACATTGCCTTCCTCTCTTCCCAAGGCATCTAAAACCACTTGTTGTAGAATATTCAGTTTACTCACAGAAAGACTTGCGTGGGTTTCTTTCTGAGTTCAGACTGAAGTTACCCTTGATGGCAGTTGGACTATCAGGTTAAAATACCTCAAACCACTCGTCTTCATTCTAGGGTTTCTCAGAGCATGGTCTGTGAGTCTTTCTCAGAATTACCTAGGGCCCTAGCTTTAAAAAAAATAGACAAATTCCTGAACCTAAATCAGCATCTATAGGAGTGGGGCCTGGGAATTTGTAATCTGCGGGACTTTTTTGCTTTTGTTTGAAAGAGATAAGCCCTCCAGATGGTCCTTAATGCCAACAAAAATTTGAGAATCTGCTTTAATCCATAGGTCCCAGAACTCTGTTTTTCTCCCTGTAAAAGATAAAATTTAGTTCTGCTTAATTCGGCAAGACTTTTAAAAAAAAGAAAAGAAAAAGAAAAAAACACATAAAATTTAGCAGGTTTTTTTAGCACTTGAATCATCAGGCAAGAAATGTGGGTGTCGCTTAGCTCTAAGCCTCCTGAAATATTAAAGAAATATGTGCAAATACCGAAAGAGGAAAAAGTTTCTACATTGCTACGCCACAGACAGCATAAAATATACCAGCATAACGGGTCTCTAAAGAATAAGATTTGGAAGTCTCATCTGCTGGGAGCTTAAGAATATAAGCATGTATAAATAGAAAGATTATGTACCTGAAACAAAGTTTTAATAAGGAAATACTTCACTAGGAATATCATAACACATTGTACGGTAGTGAATTTCTAGCACTAACTGCCTTCTCTCCTCACTGGAAGCACTCTTACAGTCTCATACAGGGCAAGGAGTTCATTAGCCATAGTTTGGATATTGTGGGGCCAGGAAATGCAGCCAACTTTTAATAGTATTATTTATTTATTTATTTATTTATTTATTTATTTATTTATTTATTTATGAGACAGAGTCTCGCCCTGTTGCCAGGCTGGAGTGCAGTAGTGCAATCTTGACTCACTGCAACCTCTGCCTCCTGGGTTCAAGTGATTCTCCCACCTCAGCCTCCCAAGTAGCTGGGACTACAGGCGCACGCCACCACACCCAGCTAATTTTTGTATTTTTAGTAGAGACGGGATTTCACCACGTTGGCCAGGATGGTCTCAATCTCTTGACCTCGTGATCCACCCGCCTTGGCCTCCCAAAGTGCTGGGATTATAGGCATGAGCCACCGCACCTGGCCTATTTATTTAGTTTTGAGATGAAGTCTCGCTCTGCTACCTAGATCAGAGTGCAATGGTGTGATCTCGGCTTACTGCAACCTTATCCTCCCAGGTCAAGTGATTCTTGTGCCTCAATCTCCTGAGTAGCTGGGACTACAGGAGCCACCATGCCTGGCTAATTTTTGTGTTTTTAGTAGAGATGGGGTTTCACCATGTTGGCCAGGTTGGTCTCGAACTCCTGAGTTTAAGTGATCTGCCCACCTCTGCCTCCCAAAGTGCTGGGATTACAGGCCTGAGCCACTGTGTCCCTCCACAGCCAACTTTTAAGAGTATTAATAGTATCATGAGGTGGAAAGACATTGAGATTTAGTGCCCGGCCAGGTGGCTGGCTTAGCCTCATCATGGAACCCATGCTGCTGGGTTTTCTCTACTGTGTCTTAATGTGCAGGAGCTCCCAGAAGATGATCATAAATGACCCACCCAGGGGAGGGAAGGGAAGGAAGCATCAGGGGAGAGGACCATCCAGCTAACAATGTGGTGAAAGATAAAATATCACCAAACACACCTGAAAACCTGGCATCTGAGAATAACCTAAGGCAAAAAAGAAACAAACAAAAATATTCCTTTTTGTTGGTATGGGTAGGGGATCTTGCTATGTTGCCCAGGCTGAAGTTCAGTGGTGTGATGATGGCTCACTGCAGCCCCTAATTCATGGGCTCAAGCCGTCTTCCTGCTTCAGCCTCTTGAGTAGCTGGAACTACAGGCGTGCACCCCCACGCTCAGCTAATTTTTGTATTTTTTGTAGAGATGGGGGTCTTGTGATGTTGCCCAGGCTTGTCTCAAACTTCTGAGCTCAAGTGATCTTTCTTCTTCAGTTTCCCAAAGTGCTGGGATTACAGGCATGAGCTACAGCACCCAGCCTATTTTACACTTCTTAATGACCTGTTAGACTTCATTTTTCATGGGTAGGAGTAAAGACTCCTATTTATTTAAACTTAAACCAAACTACAGTTTATCAAAAATAAGCAGTTTTAAATAAATAATTGAGATGAATGATTAAAAATGTAAAGAAGACAGTTCTCTGCTTTTTATTGATAAACGTTTATGCTGCTAAACTGTTTTCCATTATTACTCAGTCCTAATAAGTTTTGGGAAATAGTGCTCACCTCTTGGCTCCATACATGTATTTTGTTTTGCATTTTGGTTTTTCTAAAGAGGCGGTAAACAAGAAAGATCTAGCTGGCAAAGGCAGAGGAAGAAAAAGCTGGAAAGGAAGAGGGAACAGCATGTACAAACAGCTTGCTGTGGGGAAAAAAGCTTGAAGCATTTGAGGTACAAATGGAAACCAGTATGGGTGGAGTGTGGGAGCTCTGGAGACAGTGACGATACTGGAAGCAATGTTATTTTACAGAACCTGGCTGACTATAGCAAGGAAGTTGGGTTTTATGCTAAGAGTGATAGAGTGCTAACAGAGCACTCTAGGAGTAACCTGATCCACATATTCAAGATATAAACTTGTTTCTCAAAATTTGCAATAAAGAAAAATAGAATAAGGCCAGGCACAGTGGCTCACGCCTGTAATCCCAGCACTTTGGGAGGCCGAGATGGGTGGATCACTTGAGCCCAGGAGTTCAAGACCAGCTTGGCCAACATGGTAAAAACCTGTCTCTATAAAAATACAAAAATTAGCCGGGCGTGGTGGCACGTGCCTGTAATCCCAGCTACTTGGGAGGCTGAGGCAGGAGAATTGCTTGAACCTGGGAGGTAGAGGTTGCAGTGAGCTTAGGTTGTGCCACCGCACTGCAGCCTGGGTGACAGAGCAAGACCCTATCTCAAAATAAAGTAAAATAAAAAGAATAAGAGAAAAATGTAATAGTCCCTATGGTGGTGTTGTCTTGATTTTCAGGGTTGGTTGACTCTTTGTTGCTACTAATTAATTGAGTAGACCTGGTATTATTTTGAAAAAAATGAAGTCTTAAAGCAATGACCACACTTTGGGAATAACTGAAAAGCTAGCCAGCAACTAGCCCAGGACCCCAGGTCATAGGAGACACTTGCTGACTGCTTATGGCTAATGCAGATCATACTTCCGTCTGGGAAGGAGACATTCAGATAATAAATGTCAATCAGCAAAGTCTGTAAAACATTATCAAAAGAAATGCATGAGGAGGAAAATATGACTCCAATGAATGGAAACAATGGAAAATGTTGTCATAAAATAGCTACAGAATTTCAGAGCGGGTAACTACATGTTTTTTTTAATACTCTGTCCAAAATTGTTGATGCTCGGGATCCTAAAGAAAGTTAAGTAAAAATTTTCCAAGGAGGCTAGCCTCTAAATCCATGCAGTGTAAAAATGACCTTTGATAGTAACACTGAGGAATGGGACTTCAATTTCAACACTATACATTTCCAAAGGATTAGAGATGTCCCTCTGACATTCCCTGTGTCCTCAAATAAGCCATTTGGACATATCATTGACTCAAAAACTTATTTAAAACTTTCTTAAACTCATCTATGTTTTCAACCTGCAGCTCCCTATGGGATGAGGAATTTCTTGATTTTTTTGTTTGTTTGTTTTTAGGCATTCAGAAATTTGAATTCGTTTCTTTCAAAGTATACTTTGAAAATATCACTACTGCTCTGCTGTGTCTCCACCCAAACTTAGTGGCTCAGTGTCTTCTCTTTCTGGGGAATGTTGCAAGAAGAAGGGAGAGCCACCCCTTTTGTACCTTTTGAAGAGAAGTTGTTGAGGATGGGAGGAGGGGATGCAGGAGGAGAGCAATTACCCAAGCACAAATCAAAAAGGAGCCACTGATTACTAACGGCTGGTTTGGACTCCCTAGAAGAAAGGAAATCAACATTTTATAAAAACCCTAAAGAAAAGCAGTTTAGTGTCATCAGTGACTTGGGACTCAAACAACCTTTTTTGGAATTCTTGCCCCTTAGTAGAAGGTTATTTAACTTCTCTACACCTTAGTTCCTTTTATAAAATGAGCTACTAGTCCTCGCTCCATGGAGTAACTACATTATAAGTGAGAAGATTCATGTATGCTAGGTGTTTAGCACAGAGCAGGTGCAATCAGCACCCTGGAATATTTGCTCTGACTTTCCCCAGTCGTGTTCCCACTTTACAGAATGTCATGTCAAAGGCCCCTCCAAGCTTTCATCCTGAGGAATCTTGATATGGCAGCCCTCACTCCCAATCCCTTCAGACCCTTCAGAGGCATTCTGATTCCTTTCCAATGAGTCTTGGAATGTGGCAATTGAAATTGTCTCAGAGATTCTAGGTACACTGCAATTTGCAGAGAGTTTAGCTTGCATATCCCTTTCTGAGGATGCTTTACATTTTGTTGACGTTCGCTTTTAGTTCCAGTACTTTGAGCTCACAGGAAACTCCACAAGGAGAACTCACAGGGATTGCTGAATCCCATAATTATTTAAGTGTGATTTCCTTGTTCTCTTGCTTACCTTGAAATTTTCTACTTCTATTCTGGCCGCTCTCAGAACTCAGTGAGCTCTTTTGCCATTTATTCTTAGTAGCTTGGCATTCTGCTTCTAGAAAACATATCGTGATGTACAAACTTGGAGATTTCAATTCTGAATTTCTTATATAAATTTAAGACTAATTCTAGCACAAATGTCTGGGAGGTCATTCGTATTTGCAGTTTTTCTATTCAAAGAAAAACCATCCATCTATCCCCAGTCTTTGGCTGAGTTCTCAGTTCTTCAGACCTGGATTCATTTTGTTTCAGGCACTAAATCCCTGTGCCTGAGCTAACCTGCATTTTAACTTTATGTGGTCACTCTATCCATATCTGAGATTTGGCTTTTTGCACGATTAGATTTTGGCTCCTGAGCCCCACGATTGGGGATAAGAACAGCCTTCAGTTTAGACCCTCAGGAACACACTCAGCTTAGCTGCTCCTCCAATCATCTTTTTCCTGGCATTGTGCCAGCACATCCATGCTAGCTCTTGCACTAGGTAGACGTGAATTACAACCCCAATGTTGTTTTCCTGTCTTTACTACCGCAGAGATTTCTTGTCATGAATCAAGCAACAGAGCTGAAATTGATATTTAACTTTGTAAACTTCCCAGTGCCGGAATGCCCCAAATGACTACACTAAACAAGAGCTACTTGCAAAGCTGTTCTTTTGTTTGTATATTTTGTCAGCCTTTGAAAGATTAACCATGTGTGGATGTGAATCCAATAAGAGATATGTACTTCCTATGTACCGTGGAATGAGGAAGTAGCAAGGGAACATCACTGATAGCAAGCTGGGTCTTTCTTCTGATGAAAATAACAGTGTAGGCCACATGTGGTGGCTCATGCCTGTAATCATAACACTTTGGGAGGCCGAGGTGGAAGGATTGCTTGAACCCAGGAGTTTCAGACCAACTGGACAACATAGTAAAATCCCATTTCTAAAAAACAACAACAACAAAAAATTAGCTGGGTATGATAACACGTGCCTGTAGTCCCAGCTCCTGGGGAAGCTAAGGCAGGAAGATCTCTTGAGCTGGGAAGATCAAGGCTGCAGTGAGCTGTGATCACACCACTCCGTTCCAGCCTGCATAACAGAGTGAGACCGTGTAAGAAAGAAAGAAAGAAAAGAAAGAAAAGAGAGAGACAGAGAAAGCGAGAGACAGAGAGAGAAAAAGAAAGCTAGCAGTGAAGCCATTCTGCATTTTAAAAGCCAAGATTGATTGAATTCTGTAGCATTCTTGGTAGTGTTTTGTTCTGACTCCAAATTCCAACACTACAATGAAAGCTAAGCCTTTTTTGGATTAAAATAAATGATGGACATTAATCTCCCTCTTGCTCATCTACTGCTTTATTATTTACAAAGCCTTGCTCCAGTCATCTCACTTAGCCAAACCCAGACCAACCTGTGCGGCTGTCCTGATAGCCCTTACTCAGAGCTTTGGTAAACCAGTTTGTTCTTTTCTTTCCAGAACCAGGTTTGGACCAGTTAAGAAAGTTCCTAGAAGCAGGCTGGGGTAGAAGAATTCTCCCACTTTCCCCCCATATCCTTCTCTCTTCCAAAATGCTACTACTCGGCTTTTGTTTGTTCTACTCAGACTTGTAGCCTAGTGTCCTTCCATCGCGGGGGGCCTGCAGAAAACCAGGAGGAGAAGAAGAACTCCACACCCTTTACTCCTTTTCAGCAGCAGCCTTTGAAACCACCAGATCATCTTCGAGCTTCTCAGTGCTCCCTACTGATTCATACAACAGATTTTGAAGTTAGAAGTCCTCAGTTCAAGTTCTCAATTTGCTACTAACTGAGTCAACTTGGGCAAGTCTTTCAACTTTCTGTGGTCCTTAAACCTCATTCTGTCGATGAGAACGTTAGATAGGATGGCCTCCCATACTCTGTCCAATCCCAGTGTGCCATGTATTATAGAGAGGCTTTGAGTGCCTGCTATGAATGAGACAGAGTCTTGGTACCTGCTCCTCAGTAACTAGAGCGCAGTTGGGGAGTGAAGGCGCCACACGCAAGAGTCCAGTGTTATCAGTATAAGGCTATGAGTCATGGAATGCCCAGGCCGCTGACTGCTGAGACTCACAATTTTGACTGGAGCACTTGAAAATAATGCTGAATGCAGTTCATAAACAAGTCTGTGAGCTCTTGGGAGGCCAAATATCATTAAGTCTTTTGTAATTTGTTAACATAGGGCCAGATGTTTGCAAATTGTAGATACTTACATAGATGAAATACAATACTCTAAGGGGGTTTTATTGGAATGAAATGTCCAGTCACCATATTGTAAATTTAATTCCAACCAGAATCGTTATTAAGCCTTTGGGGCAGGCGGACATGGGGATATAAACATTTTAAAACTCGTCTGCTCTCCAGAAGCCAGCACTTGAAGATGCAGCAGTCTTCTTTCCAGTTGCTGAAAAGTTGATGTCCTATTTTAGTCACATTTAAGTAACTTTAATTGAACCATTAACTCCTATTAGCTAGTTCTTGAAACACCAAGAAAAAGTCAAGGCGTGCGCAGGTATTTGGAACAATAGCTACGTTTTCAGTGAGTGTTCTTAGCCACACTTGATAATGCACTGGGGTTCCCATTAAATGACAGCCCTTAGTTTAGGCCTCTCCATATGGAAGACCCTCAAAAAAATTATTAGGGGATTTCACTTGAAATTCCAGTATACCTGAAAGCCAACTTGAATTAAAGAAAATAGACCAGGAGCGGTGGCTCACGCCTGTAATCCCAGCACTTTGGGAGACTGAGGCGGGTGGATCATAAGGTCAGGAGTTCAAGACCAGCCTGGCCGAGATAGTGAAATGCTGTCTCTACTAAAAATACAAAAATTAGCCAGGCATGGTGGCAGGTGCCTATAATCCCAGCTACTTGGGAGGCTCAGGCAGAGAATTGCTCGAACTCAGGAGGCGGAGGTTGCAGTAAGCCAAGATCATACCACTGCATTCCAGCCTGGGCAACAGAGCGAGACTCAAAAAAAAAAAAAAAAGAAAATAATTAAATAATTAACACTGGTGCACTTGAACATTATAAAAGTCATTTGCGTTTCCATTATTTTCTCATCTAAACCCCATTTTACAAAGGAAAAAACTGAGATTTATGGAGACTAGCCTGCTCAAGATCACATTTTCATGGCATCAAGAGTCCTCTACCTTTAACTTAAAATTCCATGACTCTTTCCGAAGTGCTGATGATTTCAAACACAGATAAATGCAGATATAAACATAGATAGAGATGTTGATTAAGGGGTACAAAGCTTCAGTTAGGAGGAATAAGTTCTGGAAATCCATTATACTGCATGGTGACTATATAATTAATAATAATATAGCGATAGTATACTTGGAAACTGCTACGAGGATAGACTTTAAATGTTCCCATCACAAAAATGCTAGGTGTGTGAGGTGATGGATACATCAATTAGTTTGATTTAATAATTCTATAATGCATATGTATATCAAAATTACCATATGTATCTACATAAACATCATATATAATATATATCACCATATCTATATCTACATAAATATCTATATTTTATGCATACTATAAGAAGAATAGATAAATAGATAGATGGATGTATTTCTTCTAAAAACTTTGCATTCTTTGGAGGTAAATAAGTCCTCAAGAGGGCTGGGTGCAGTGGCTCACGCCTGTAATCACAGCACTTTGGGAGACTGAGATGGGTGGATCACCTGAGGTCAGGAGTTCGAGACCAGCCTGGCCAACATGGTGAAACCCTGTCTCTACTAAAAATACAAAAATTAGCCGTGTGTGGTGGCAGGTGCCTGTAATCCCAGCTGCTTGGGAGGCTGAGACAGGAGAGTTGCTTGAACCCAGGAGGCAGAGGTTACAGTGAGCTGAGATCGTGCCAGTGCACTCCAGCCTGGGTGACAAGAGCGAAATTCTCTCTCAAAGAAAAAACAAAAACTCCTTGAGAGAGAAGAATTCCTTTATTCAGTGACATTTTTCCTCCCTATACTTTTCCAGGCTTTCACATACCTTGCCTTGGTTGCATGCATTGAACTTCCCAAATATCAGACCCAAGTATGAATTTCAGGAAAAGCCAGAAAACGCCACACCTATCCTTGAGAATAATCTTAAGACATTCTTCAATCCTTAAAGATTCCTTTTGGTGTCCGGTGTGCTTCTTAATCAGGGCTGGCGTCTGGCCTGTGTTTTTAATTTCCCTCTACTGCCATCTGCTGGTAGTACCTCTGCAATGGCATCTTCCAGAACATAAGCCACAAGATTGTCCGCGATCCTGGGGTCAGACTCTCTATAAGACTTAAGCAATTCTCAATTCCAGCTGCATATTAGAATCATATGGGACATTTCCAAAAGTATTGATGCCCAAGTCCCACACCTAGAGAGTCAATTCATTTAATTTGGAAACGATCACCAGTATTTTCTGAAAAGCTCAATAGGGAGTTAATAGGTAATATGTAGCCAGTGTTGAGACCCACCAGCCTAAACAATCAAGTCTAACTGGTACAGATAATGGGAAGGTTAATGTAACCAACGAAAATCTGCATTCAATTTTGTCATATCTAGAGCAGTTCTCCAATTCATTTTATACTGTTAACACAACTCATTTCAACTCTATGTGCTTTTCATGGATTAAAAAATTGAAATCAATTATTTTATTTGCAGTCTTTCAGGATTTTCCTCATGATTAAACAGGAATACAGCCTAAAGTAAATCAGCTTTATTATTTTTTCCATATTTCATATTATAAGCTATGATATAAACAAATACTAAAAATAAAATGAGTTCTGAAAAAGGTATGATTCAGAAAGAAGTAGCCTTGTTTTTTTTTTTTTTTTTTTTTTTTGAGACGGAGTCTTGCTCTGTCTCCCAGGCTGGAGTGCAGTGGCGTGATCTCAGCTCACTGCAAGCCCCGCCTCCCGGGTTCCCGCCATTCTCCTGCCTCAGCCTCCCGAGTAGCTGGGACTACAGGCGCGTGCCGCCACACCCGGCTAATTTTTTGTATTTTTAGTAGAGATGGGGTTTCACCATTTAGCCAGGATGGTCTTGAACTCCTGACCTCGTGATCCACCCGCCTCGGCCTCCCAAAGTGCTGGGATTACAGACATGAGCCCGGCCAGCCTTGTATTTTATATTAATGTTCCTATAAATGTTGCATCCCTTTTCCACAAGAGTTTGATGTTAGACTAAGAAATCAGAAGCTTGATTACTTTGTAAGCAGGTAGATTGAAAAGGCAATTTATTTGAGATTGAATTTCTGTCTAATCATGAGGAAAACTGAAAATTTGCAGAAAATAATGTAAGCTTTATACACACACACAATACATTATGTACAGATCCTATGTATTTTAACATATTTCAAATGAGTGGAAACAAGAGTTTGATTTTCTTGGGAGTGAATTTAACAAATGATCCAAAAATACCTAATAAAATAAACAAGCATCAATCTTGTTTTCCCAGGATATATTCTGTAGGTCTGAGGGTCAGGAAGCATCCCCAGACCCCAGGTAACCCCAGTCTCAAGCAGCCCAAATAGAAATGTGGTGTGCTTATTCTAATAGATTCTCATAATTGTTGGAATGCTTTCCATATTGTCAGCAGAGAATGTCAGTTTTTTTTAATCATCGCCTGTACCTCTGACTTGCTGAGCCACCTGGAATTAGGAACACTGAAGCTGTGGCATTTTCTCCTTAACTATGTGAGCTTTCTGGAAAAACAGATCCAAAATCAAAACCGACTAACCAACCAAACAACAACAACAAAAACCCCACTTTGTACCTTTTGGCTTTTAGACTTCGAGCTTTAAAACTTTTAGGAACACCACATAAAATTCACAATCTTGTTAAGGAGTGACTTTTCAGTCTGATGACAGAGACTTGTCATTCTTAGCCCCAATGGCAACTTTTTGGGGAAATAATATAATGGAACATAAGCAATTCTTGAACAAGATGGATCTGAAATTTTCACTGAACTTAAAAGATTTCCAATAAATACTAACCTTACAAAAATTAAGGCAAGGTGAAAGAAAAGCAGAGTAAATTCAGTTGTTTTCAGTCTTATTGCCCAATTTCAATTTGGTTTAAGTTCTAAAAATATTGTATAATTATTTCTATGGCTGAAGAAATGAGTTACAAAACTAGAGAAATGTGATCTTGAAATAATTTGAAAACAACCCACTAGCCTTTATTTTATCTAGAAGACTAAACGATTGTCCCAGTGAATTTCTCAATATTAAAAAGGGGGATTTAGAACAATGGTTATGTCTTTGGTGAGTATTCTTAGCCATACTTGATTAGATTAAGATTCTTATTCTGATTATTCACAACAGATCTAGGGGACAATGTAATTTTTAAAATTTCTGTTAAAATTATTTTGTACATGGAAGGAAACCATTTCAGCACCCTTTGATACTGAAATGTAAATGGCTAGTTTTAAATTCCTGAGATTAGTGTCGATCTCAACCAAAATGTTATCACTAAAATGAATTGTCATACCTATTTAAACTATTTAAAACTAAACAGGATTACTCACGGAAATCCAATTTACTGGATTTAAGCATCACCAAATTGCTTGGAAGGGAAGTTTCATTATTTGGAGGGCAGACACATTTAAAATCAAGGTGAGACATAGAGAACTTACAACATATTCAAGTTTGTACAGTGAGTAACTGGGGAGGGCGGGACTAAAGTCAGATGTTCTGGTGGTCACCAACATCCCATTGCCTCAGGAACCCTGCTGTTGAACTCATGGGTGACAATACTCTCATTTTAGTTCTCTTGATAAATGCAAACCTCTGCAGATTTTAAACCCATTTCTTGCCTTTTTCAAACCGTGCACTCTATCATTTGAATGTTAAATTCCAGAGCTCTTTATTCCAAACGATGTCACTAGGAAATGTCTGATCCATTCCAACCGCCTTGCAGAAATACAGCAAAATTATGAAGCAAAAAAATATTTGGAGCCTTTACAAGGGTATTCGTGTGGGACTGCTATTTCTCAGGACAAAGACAAGTTCTTCAAAAGATTACATTTGTCAGATAAAAAAGGAGAAAGGCAAGATTATGCTGGCAGCAGAAACCCAATCTATCAAGACCCAAGATTTTAGGAATAATAACACATTCACAAAAGGGTTTTGATGTTATCAGTATGTTAAATCTATTGAAAATTTTTAGATGATTACTTTAAAATATGTGTATTTAGTCCATAGCATAATTATACCTAATTTTAGCATAAGTACCTTCCTTCCTTCCCTTCCTTCCTTCCTTCCTCCCTCCCTCCCTCCCTCCCTCCCTCCCTCCCTCTCTTCCTTTCCTTCCTTTTCTTCTTTTTCTTCCTTTCTTCTTTTTTGAGACAAGGTTTCCCTCCCATTGCTCAGGCTGGAGTGCAATGGCACAATCTTGGCTTATTGCAGCCTCCACCTCCCGAGCTCAAGCAAGTCTCCTGCCTCAGCCTCCAGAGTAGCTAGGACTATAGGTGCATGCCACTGCTTCTGGTTAATTTTTGTATTTTTCGTAGAGATTATGTTTTGCCATGTGGGCCAGGTTGGTCTTGAATTCCTGAGCTCAAGTGACCCACCTGCCTTGGCCTCCCAAAGTGCTGGGATTATAGGCGTGAGCCACTGCACGCGGCTTCACTATTAATTTTCAATTCAGATGTCAGTCATTAAAAAGTCCCTAAAAATTGGCAGGAAATATATAGCCTCTAACAACTTTGTGTGGAAAACAGATCTATTATTATAATTTTTATGCTGGAATTGATGATTTTACCAAAATGTAAGCTCCATGAGTCCATGAGATCAGCAATTTTTTTCTTCTTTGGTCTGTTTTGTTATTGTTGTTGTTTGTTTGTTTGTTTGTTTTTTAGATGAAGGCTTGCTCTATCGCCAGGCCGGAATGCAGTGGCATGACCTCAGCTCATTGCAGCCTCTGCCTTCTGGGTTCAAGCGATTTTCCTGCCTCAGCCTCCTGAGTAGCTGGGACTACAGGCGCCCGCCACCATGCCCGGCTAATTTTTGTATTTTTAGTAGAGACGGGGTTTCACCATTGTTGGCCAGGATGGTCGCTATCTCTTGCAGTTCTGGTGCCTTGATTAGTATTTGGAATGTAATTGGCCCTGTAGCTATATGATGAGTAAACGACTTTTCTTAAGGAGATACAAATTGGCTAGCAAGTAGACAAAACTAAAAATGTGGACAACTTACAAAAGTAAAGAGCACTTAGTACTTAGAGCTTATTCATATTTTCAGGTGTCATCAATTTGAGATTAAGGAAGGGAATTTGATTTTGACATTGATTTTGTTTTTACCAAATCTTCAACCCATGTATTTGCAGTCACGTGCTCACCTTGACAGTTTGCAATGCCAGAGATGGCAATAGAAAGAGGAGTTATACTTAATGTGTCTTTATGTCTTCAGGGTGTCTTGTGCATAGTGGGTATTCAATGCATAGTTATAGAGTTGTGTTGGAATAGGCAACTTAAGTTTTAAGCATAGCTTTCTATTTTTCTTGGCAAATTTTATTCTGGGAAAGGAACGACATAAGGTCTGAACACATAGACATATTGTTATTCAGTCCTGCCACAATGATTAAGTTTGGTTTTATTTCCAGACCTGAAATGAAAATCAGTTAACATATGGGAAATACTGCACAATTCCTCTCCACCTGCCTGTCATTTTCTAAGGAAGTGCTAGCTGCATACTTTCCCATGTGGTTTTACGTGGATTTATGTTGTATTAAGATACTGTGGTTACTAAGCATTTCGACATGAGGCCCTTTTGAGAGGTAAGTTGACACTTACTGGCTAAGTTTGCCCTGTGCTGCCCCCACGTAAGCAGGGCTCATGTGACACAGCTGGGGAGACCTCACGGCTGAATTTTCATAGGCACCAGGGGCCGTTGGGCACTCAAGAAGTGGGTGCGGTGAATGCACTTTCCACCTCCTCACCACACCTTCCCCTGTCCTGTCGGTCCACATTCTTTAGTCACCGCAGTGTTTTGGAATGCTAACTTTCAATACACTTTACTTCCGTTCCAAGTGGCAGTCTTCGTGTCTAGAACGATGGGATCCAGAATTTTCCCATCTGAAAAGACATCTGTTTTTCCTAAATATTCATTTAGTCTTTAATAATTGGAATCCCAAGAAAATCAACAGAGTGTTTAACACTAGCAGCTTCACCTGATGCCTGAGTCTTTAAGTGATTCTCTCCTACCATGTGCGTGAGACACAAACTCCCACTAACTGCTGGGGACCCTAACTTTGAAGGCACAACATTTATACTGAGAAGCTGGGTGACAAGTAGACTGACTGCCATCAGAGATGAACAGAAGCAAGTGTGGATGCTTCAAGCCGTGGTGGTGATCAAAAAAGTAGTTCTTTCTCAACCTAAAAGGCAATAACCAATGTTGGCTTACTTGGAAGCCAGATCACTTCCAGAACCCTGAAGTCACATAGTTACAGAATTTGATTGCTTTATTTTGTGAAGAGCAATGAGGGAAGTGACTTTTTCAGATCACGTCATTTCTATATTAGAGGTCTAGCTTTAAATTCTTGAACTGCTTGGAGCACGAGGACTGACAATATAATAGAACCCAAGCTTCTAGCCTAGACATTCTCTAATACAATATCATGCAGAAAGCATTGTATTTGTTTAAGGGCTCAAAGAAGTGAACAAAGGATTAAAAATCCCCAGAGAAAGACAGAAAGAGACAAATATCAATAGGCACACAAGAGAATGAGTCTAAGATTATAATAATAATCAAATATGGAACTCTTTTTTAAGCATAATGGGATTAAAAGAAATTTTGACTGTAAAACAAAGACCTCAAAGAACTATCTTCCTCTGAAGAATTTTGGAAATGTGTCTCTGGAAAGTACATCATGTGGCTGCCATCTGTCAGATGAAATTAGGGAAATAAATCTGCTTATTCATTGACCAGCCAGCCTGTCATTGTTATTCTCTCAACATGAAATAATAGACAAGTTATTAAGTTAAAAGGTTTTTTGATATTAACTTTAAAAAGGAGAAGAAAGGTAATTTTCAAAAGGGAAGCAAAGTAGTTCCTGGAAACCACCTTGATTTTGTGTTGACATCAAGATACAACAAATAAAACATGACGTCTATTGACATTGGCAAAAATAAAATGCTTCAGTGGTGCCCAGAAAAGGTCAAGACAAATGAGTGGGAGTTGTTGTTCCATCAAAGGGTTGGACAAGTTTTAGGAATCTGGGGTGAGATGTTGCATCAGTTAACATTTTGTGGGGAAAATTAGTTCACATCAATTGATAGTCCCAGTCCTAGTGGAAACCATCTGGATTTCCATATTCCTCTCCACAACCTCTCTCCAGCATGTACTGTCTTTCCTAGTTAGACAAGAATGTGGAGTTAGATCTTAGTTCTACAACTTAATAACTGTATGATCTCTCTGATCTTTAGTTTCCCCATCAGTAAAATGGGAATGATCCAACATCTAACCTTATAAAAATTATTGGGAGGATGAAGTGAAACAATGCTTACAGAGGGCTTGACTCACTTCCTGCTGTAATCACTCAACAGATGGTAGTTTTCATCATCGTTATGTACAGTGTCTCTTCACTATTATGTTCCTTTGAAGTAATTTTTCTCCCTATGCTCAATCTACTTGTCTTTCCAAATGTCATTCATCCTTTAAGTCCCAATTTAAGCCCTACCTGTTCCAAGGAGCCTTCTCTGAGTACAATAGTTTGTATGCATGTTCTCTTTCTCTGAATTCTTGCATCACTTATGGTGGGTTCAGGCACTTAAATACATTCTCTCTGCTGTTTCACAATACTTAGTCCATGCTAATTATTCATATTTCCTTGAATGGATTCAGAATGGTAGGCCTTAGGGTTCCATGGGTTTCTTAAAAGATTACATTATCACGATTTGTCAAAAAAATTTCCCATTTTACCGATGCAGTAATTGTGACCCAGAAAAGTGAAGTGAATTTTCCAGGCTAAAGGTCAAACTAGTGGCACGTCAGTAGGGCTCTAAAGACTGTGCCTTATACAGTGGTGCGTGGGTCTTGGAGGGAGGCCAACCTGAGTGAGAATCCATCACCTCAACACAGTTATTTAACCTCTCTGACCTGAAAAATGATGTTGACAGTACTTACCTTGCAGAGTTGTTGAGGAGATCAAATGGAATAATGTCCATAAAGTCCCAGTACGGTACTTCACATTGTTGAGTAGATGTTCA
Source organism: Piliocolobus tephrosceles (assembly GCF_002776525.5). Classification (NCBI taxonomy): domain Eukaryota; kingdom Metazoa; phylum Chordata; class Mammalia; order Primates; family Cercopithecidae; genus Piliocolobus; species Piliocolobus tephrosceles. The sequence goes on from NC_045442.1 coordinate 19,818,519, forward strand.
AAAAATCAGATCCCTTTCATTTATTTTGTTTGTTTTCAGACAGAGTCTTGCTCTGTCACCCAGGCTGGAGTACAGTGGCATAATCTCAGCTCACTGCAACCTTCAAGTGATCCTCCTGCCTCAGCCTCCTGAGTAGCTGGAACTATAGGCGTGTACCACCAGCCTGGCTAATTTCTGTATTTTTAGTAGAGACAGGGTTTCGTTGGCCAGGTTGGTCTCAAACTCTTGACCTCAAGTGACCCACCCACCCCGAAGTGCTGGGATTACAGATGTGAGCCACCGTGACTGGCCCATTTCTTTTTGCATCTTTAAGAATAAAGAAGATACCTTTTGTAGCATCTATATTCCAAACCTATATTAAGCAGCACTGAATAAATTCTTGGTTTAATGACTCAAGAGCAAAGTGGAGGGCTTTTGCTAGTGATAAATGTTAGAACTCTATTATCCCTAGAGTCTCTGAACTAAACAGCTCTAAGAACTCATCTGTGTAACCAAAAGCAACAAGAGACTTGGGGTACCTGTGGACATTGCAGCTGCACTTTGTGGAAGGCTTTGCATTGTGAGATGGTTACCTCATATTTAACTTCAACTTGATATGCAATTGTTATTATTTCAAGCACTCTTAAAGACTCTTTTGTGGTTTTTAAATTTTTTTATTTTTAAAGACTCTTAAATATAAACATGACCAAGGTATTGTTTTATCCTCAAAGAATCCACGGATTTGTGTGGAATAACAGATATATTTACAAATAACCTCAATAGATTTACATGCTACAGAGCTAATGGATACAAAGTGATGTGGAAATATAGATAGGACAATCAATTAGGCCAAGGAAGGAGAAGCAAAGAGAGTTGTTGAGAAGCATGACATTTGAGCTAGACGCTGTGGGTTGAATGTTTACCAAATAAATACATACTTTATTAAAATCGTTCAGGGCACTGCAATATGCTTCAAGCTTCTTTTCTCTTCAATTCCTAGATCACAGAGAGTTAATAAGGTAATCCTGATATTGTTTTAATGATCTAGGTATCTATACTCTCAAAATCTAGCGAATGGGGAAGGAGGGATAGCAGGGGAAAGGAGGGTTGCAGAGATGAAAATGCTTTGATGATCATGAATAGCGTGCTAATGCCTAACAGCCACCATGAGACCTTGTGAAGGGAAGCATTCTTCCTAAATTGATGGCAACACTAGTATCAAGTCTATTTATATAGCTCAATAAATAAAGACTGCATTAAACATGTTCACAGCACTGCCTAATAAATCCACAAGCCAGCTCAAGTTTGGCTTATGTAAGCTGGGAGGAATCTTGGCAGAGCCCTTTGCAGTTTCACTCACTTCAAAAGTGTGAGATATTAATTAAGGAAAAGGTGGATTACAGCATCTAGGCTGATTTGTGCTGGCAGCATCTTGCTAGCAATCTGTAATCGCTCAGACTAATTTCTTCCTAAACATCCCTCTTCTTGAGTTTAAGCCCACGCCTCCTCCGCTTAGCTCTCAGTTAGAGCTTCTCATCTCCTAGTGAGGCCTTATGATTTGGTCATTATTTAGACTTTTGAAGACCTTTTCTCCTACAGTGTTAAATTTTATGTGATTTTGCCTGGTAAGATAATGGGATTGCAAGACCGCCTATGAGAAATCAGAGTTGGATTAGGGTATAAGGCAAACACACATACACACACATGCACCAAGAAACCCCAAAACAAAACATTTGATCAAGGGATTACCTTTCTTTGGAGCACAGCAAAGTCCTCCTGCCAGTCCCAAATATGTAAAAATAGCAATTATGTTTTCTTAGCAACTTCCAAAAGAAGGCTTTGGGGAGAAAGTGTAATTTCTAGCTACTTTAGCCACTGTCAATAGCTACTTAGCTATTGATAAGCTGAGAAATATGCCATTTGTCGTGGGTGCTTTATTGGTATCTTTCCACTTTCTCTGAAGTCTAGCTCTGCACATCCTGCCCTTCTAGGCACTAAGTGCCCTCTTGTCCTTTCTTGCCATCTTTTTGTTCTGTTAAGACGCATATAGTCATTTACACTTTAGTATAAGTGGACCTTCAAGTGGAACCCCTGATTATTGGGGTAATTTTATTTTAAGATTTGATGATTATGGTAATTATTACCTATAAAGGAGTTAAAGATTCTCATTAAGCAGGTAGTCAATTGTTTCTTCTGCGGGGAAACTCTTAGGAGATTCACATGAAGTAATGTTTTAGAAAAGCCTGCTTAATCAGTCCACGGGAAAGTGACTCCTGCCTTTTTTTTTGTATGAACTATAAATGAAGCCCATTTCCAACACTGAAGGATGCCTTAATATAAAACTTCCCTACCCCAGTTTAGAGTCTAAGAGGGAAATTTTCTTCTGTATTTTTTATATATACCATGTACATTTACATACCATAACATTCACCTTCTTAAAGAGTATAATTCAGTGATTTTTAGTATATTTACATAGTTGTACAATCAACCTCACTATCCAATTTCAGAATTTTTTTTTTTTTTGAGATGGAGTCTAGCCCTGTAGCCCAGACTGGAGTACAGTGGTGCAATCTCAGCTCGCTGCAACCTCCGCCTCCCAGGTTCAAGTGATTCTCCTGCCTCAACCTCCCAAGTAGATGGAATTACAGGTGCCCACCACCACACCCAGCTAATTTTTGCATTTTTAGTAGAGATGGGGTTTCACTGTGTTGGCAAGGCTGGTCTCAAACTCCTGACCTCATGATCCCCCCACCTCAGCCTCCCAAAGTTCTGGGATAATAAACGTGAGCCACCGCGCCTGGCCCAATTTCAGAATATTTTAATCACCCCAAAAAGAAACCCATTAACAATCACTTCATTCTCCCTTCCCCTACCCTCTGGCAACCACTAATCTACTTTTTGTCTCTGTGGATTTGTCTATGCTAGACATTATATGTAAACAGAATAATGCAATATGTGCCTTTTATGTCTGGCTTCTTTCAGTTAGCACGATGTCTTCAAGGTTCATCCATGTCGTAGCATGTATCAGTACTTCATTCTTGTTTTTTTTGTTTTGTTTTGTTTTTTGTTTGTTTGTTTTTGAGGCAGGGTCTCACTCTGTCACCCAGGTTGGAATGCAGTGGCACTATTTCTGCTCACTGTAACTTCCGCCTCCAAGACTCAAGTGATCCTTCCACCTCAGCCTCCTAAGTAGCTGGGACCACAGCTGCATGCCACCATGTCCAGCTAATTTTTTATATTTTTGATAGAGATGGGATTTTGCCATATTGCCCAGGCTTTTCTCAAACTCCTGAGATCAGGAGATTCATCTGCCTTGGCCTCCCAAAATGCTGGGATTACAGGCATGAGCCACCATGCCTGGCCTCTTTTTTATGACCAAATAATATTCCATATTATTTATTCCATGAATACATCACATTTTGTTTATTCCTCAATTAATGGACATTTTCACTTTTTGGCTATTATGAATAACAGTACTATGAGCATTCATACACATGTTTATGTGTGGACATATATTTTCATTCTACAAGGGAACTTTTTACCCCTAAACAATTTTCACAACTTTATCCCTAATTAGGCTATCACCTCCCTGAGGGAACATATTTTATTCCTGTTAATATCACCAGTGCCTGACAGTCCCCTGAACCCAGAAGATGCGGGAAAAGTGCTCACAGTGACAGCCGACAGAGATTAAGGAGTTCTACAGGACCCTCAAGAACTTCTGTGGCCCTCCAGTTATATTCTGGTGGCTGTGCACTGGGGATTTGGCCTGTTCTAGAATATTAAGTGAATCCTATTCATTCTTCAAGACATGAAATCCCTCCCACTACATTTCTCCACCCCAAATAAATCTCTCCCCTGAAGCTTTTTCCAAACCAACTAGATAAGATTAGTCTTTAAGACTTTTGTGTTTGTAACATTGAGTTGTGTCTTTAACAAAGGATTTAGGATACTCATATTTGCCTTGTAGGTATCTATGTAAATGTCTTTACTAGGTATCTATGTATATGTCTTTACTCCAACTCACTTGATGACAAGGTCTACAAAGCCAAAGATTCTTTATTACTCACCTCCTGTCCAGAGGACTAGCCTAATGCCTTTGTCACTAGAAGTATGCATTAGTTTCGTATTAACTTGAGTATAATATAGAGCCAGATGGCCAGATCAAAGGAGGGGTATGAAACACATTTACTAGTCACAAAAGAAGCCGCTGCAGAATTTCCCTGGCTCCTGGAACCACAAAAGGACCTGGAACCACAAAAGGAACCACTTTTGTGGTTCTTCTGGGCAATAGGCCCGGAAGATGAATGCGTGTTACTGAAATGAGAGCTGTATAAAAACGCTGAGTCATTCTGTGAGTCATTCCAACATGTTCCTTGTTTTTACTTTTGGACAGTGAGCTCCATGTCTGATCATGTCTGCACCGCCATCCCTTGTTGGATTATTCTCTTCCAGAGCTCAGTTTCAACTCCTCTTTCAGGATGGCTGTGGTCTCCAAAGCCAGTCTTTCTGGTCTGAATTCTGGCTCTGTCTGGTACTAGCCATAGCCTTGAACAAGCGATGTATCTTCTCTGTCCTTTGTCTCCCCATCTGAAACCCAGGGACAGTGAGAGTCCTGGTCTCGCAGGGCTGTTTTTTGTTTTGTGTTGTTTTTGTTTTTGTTTTTTTCGAGACAGGGTCTCGCTCTGTTGCCCAGGCTGGAGCGTAATGGTGCTATCTAGGCTCACTGCAACCTCTGCCTCCTGAGTTCAAGTTCAAGCGATTCTCCTTCCTCGGCCTCCTGAGCAGCTGGCATTACAGACGCCCACCATGATGCCCAGCTAATTTTTGTATTTTTGTAGAGACGAAGTTTCTCCATATTGGCTAGGCTGGTCTTGAATTCCTGACCTCAAGTGATCCACCTGCTTTGGCTTCCCAAAGTGCTGGGATTACAGGCATGACCCATTGCACCCAGCACACAGGGCTGTTTTAGAGTCAGTAGAGTGTTTGAATATTGCCTGGCAGATAGAAGGCACTCATCGCACGTTAGTCATGGTTGACTTTCTGTTCCACCACGATCTCCTTCCTTTCTGAACTCTGCTATCACCATGCAGTTTGATAGTTCATTGTCCTCTGATTTTTCTTGCAGAGTAATTTTACTCTGCCTCTAATTATTTTTCTGGTGGTCTCACCTATCCAGAACATACTTGAGAGCCAAGAGGCAAGCAAATGGCAATACCTCCACCGCCACCACTGCCACTAGCACCAAGGCAACTGAGAACTCCAAATCAGTGTCACAGAACCCCTGGATTAAGAACCAACATCTTTGCTCATAAAACCTCTTGGACCCATACTCAAAGCCTATCTACTCCTGATGTGTATGGGTAGAACAAGCTGCATCCTCTGCTTTTGCAGCCCACAGCATAAACAAAGCAGTCTAGGATCAATTGGCATAGGGGAAAATAGTCCCCCGCAGCTCAGTACTCTGGAGGAAATATTTAGAGTGTGGTAGATACTTAGAATGCCCATAACCATGTCCCTGAGTGGGAGGAGTTTAAGAATGCAGGAAAGTGTTAAGAAATTTTAGAAAGATTATGATTCATATAAGCTAAAAATTAAACTTACAGAATAGTGCCATCTCAAATGATATCAGGTAAACAAAAGATCGTGGTATGCTCAATTTCTCTCTTCCTCACCATGTAGTAAGCTCTTTTTAAGAGAGTTTTAGATCTTCTATTTCTTTTGTGTCCCCATAACAGCACCAAGCCTATTAACTACTGCATAGGAACCTTAGAAATCTCTTAATTGTTGAAAAAAGAGCTTATATTAAAAAGGCCCGGCATGGTGGTTCATGCCTGTAATCCCAACACTTTGGGAGGCTGAGGCAGGCGAATCACTTGAGCCCAGGAGATGGAGAGCAGCCTGTGATGTAGTGAGACCTCATCTCTACAAAAAATACCCACATACAATTGGCCAGGTGCAGTGGTGTGTGCCTATGGTTCCAGCTACTCAGAAAGTTGAGGTGGGAGGATTGCTCGAGCCTGGGAAGTCAAGGCTGCAGTGAGCCAAGATCCTGCCACTGCACTCCAGCCTGGATGAGAGGAACAAGACGCTGTCTCAAAAAAAAAAAAAAAAAAAAAAAAAAAAAAAAGGCCCATAACTTGGTTTTCAATTAATTGCATCTGACCCCAGACCAAAATAAATAAATAAATAAAAATAAAGTTATTAGCCTCACATTGGAAAGACTCTGATAACATTTTTTGTGGTGAGCAGGGGCAGGGGCTACTGGGGTCAGATGCAGTTAATAAATACCGATTTATGAACAAGGTTAGTGAATTAGTATTTAACACAACATTCCTTCTTTTAACATATACTTATTGAGTACTTGTTATGCACCATGCCCTGTATTTATATGCTAGGAATATGGTGGTGAATAAGAAAGATGTGAATTATTCTCCTCTTGGGGGCTTAATACTCTGCATCAGTGCTGGCCTCTGGAAGTTTCTGTGATGATGAAAATATTTCACATCTGTGCCATCTAACACAGTACCAAATTGCCACATAGGGTTATTGAATGCTTCAAATGTGGCTAGTGCAACTGAGAAACTGAATTTTAAATTTTATGTAATTGGCATTAGTTACAGTTAAATGGCCACATGAAGCTAGTGGCTGTTGTATGAGACAGCACAGCTCCAAAACCCAGTGCTGTGACTGCAAGGGTGCCCCTTAAACCTCCCTTCGTTTTCTAGAACCATCTAACCAGAGTTGATATGGAGAACGACCCCTAAGTCCTACCAGATTCTTAATCGTTAGACAAAGATTTCATTAACTCAGGCATTTTAAGGAGCTTTTTCTGTAAAACACATATCTTGCATATCCACAAAGTTCAACTTCACTGAAGAACTGAGTTAATCCAGCTGAATCTGAACACCCTCTCCCTTTGGGCCTGCTTACGATACTTTAAATTCCTCTTATCTCAAGGGAAAGTCACTTGGCACAAGCTCTGGAGAGAAATGGGATGGAGGTGGGGGGATCATGGTGCACCATCATCTTAGCGTATCAAAGAATTATTGTGATTCTCCACCTGTCCTCTCCACTCCCTGTTGATATATACACACACATACACTTAGGTACATATATTGAATGTACAGTGGCTCATTCTCTAGGTAGAGAAGAATACCTTCCTGGAATCTACACTCACATGTTGACAGCTTCAAGTAAGGATGCATATATTTGGCCCTGTGCATTCATTCCGTGTCTTACCAGCAGCTTTTAAGATTTCACTCTGAAGGGTTTGCATCCTCAGCCAAGAGAACAAAGTGGACACATATAGACTCCCTCTGTGGCCTGTTCTGGATGCATAAGGCAACCATTTGGAAGGGAGAGCAGGCCAGAGAGGTGGCACCTGCAGAGGCCCTGCTGAGAAGTGTGAGTGCGGGGAAGGTGTTGGCCTGGGAGGTGGAGGCATGGCATGGAGCCAGAGAAGCCCAGGCCAGTATCTCCACATGTCTGGGCTCTGCTTTCTTCTCCAGCAAGACTGAAGGGCTGCACCAGATTTGAGCCGAGTATGTGATGGTCAAGAATTGCTCCAGTCCATTCTCATGACCTCCTTTCCTCCAGAAATCTGCTAGACGGGGCCATCCTGGCAGGAAAGCTGGCCAATCACTTTGCAGTCCCCGGCCCCACATTCACCCACCTAGAACCAGGTTGCGACAAATATCAAGGGCAGCTCTGGAAGGGGAAAGATCACAGGTGGCAGAAGGCACTGAGGGTGGGTGTGGGCGTGGCTGTGGTGGGCAGTGTGTCGGGAGGATCTGTCCCACCCTCCTAGCTCTGGCAGAATTATACACATACGAGGCACACGTGTTTTTCTAGCGCCGGCCTGGGAACTGCATCTCCCAGCAGCCTGTCCTGTACCTTTCTTTTCTTAGCTGTGCAGCAGAAAGGGCTCTAAAAGCTGAGGTCTGAGACAATGGCTTGATGACTGGGCTTTGGGGCCGGTTTGGTCATGAGCTTCCCTTGGAGCCACTCCCGTTAACAGGAGAAAGAGCCTCAGTGGACCCCTGGGGAAGCGTGGCGCCCAGCCCTGGGAAAGGGGAGGCATAGAGGACCGAACCCAGGCCCTGAGGAGCGGCAGGCAGAAGTGGCTTTGCTGTGGCCAAAGCTGTGGGCTCCTTTCTCCACCTCAACTGCACAACAGCATGGGCGGTGCCCAGCTCCTCCAGGCACTGGTTGTACCCTTCTCTAAGTAGCAGATAGCAAGGAGTGAAAGCCAGGCTTCTCCCTTCAGGAATCAAGCCTTTTTGCAGGTGGGGAGGGGGTGACAGTCATTTACCTCTTTCAGAACTATTGGAAACTGTGGGCCTTCTTCCCTCAATAATGTGCATCCTCCACATTCTGCAGCCTCTCGGGAGGACTCACGTGCCTCTCCACGGGACCCCAGGGACAGTGCTCCCCAGTGTATGTTCCCTGTTCCACCTGCAGTGAGATCCCCTTCAGGGAAGGTGGCTGCTAGAATGCAGTTACTAGGGTCCCATACTGGATCTGTGGAATCAGAATCTTTCAGTTGGGGGAACCTTGGAATCTGCCCTGAGATTTTCCTTGAGAACAAACTCCTTATGTGAGAGAAGCCCCCAGAGCAGGATCCTTATAACAAGGACCCCAGCTGGCCCTGACATCGGAGGAAAGTTTTGGGAATAAGAGAGGGCCAAGGGCAGGCTGGCTGATCTCCCTATCCTGGGCTGGAAGAGCATGGGATTGGGAGCCAGGAGTTCTGTGTTCTGGGCCCGGCACTTCCTTGAGCCACGTCAATGATTCAACTCCTGAGGCCTCCCCCTGTTCTTTGCCTCATTGAGAGGATGGAAAGACTGGTGGGTAAGGTTTGTCCAGTGGCCTCCGTTTCGCATTTATTGGTGTGGTGGTGTGGCTTCAGAGCAGGCCCAGGGAAGGATCTTTGGGCTTCAAAGCAGTGTATCCACCCACACTGTTGGTTGCCAGGTGGTTTTCCCTGGAGGTTTTAAAAATTTCTTTCATTGTGGTGGCTCGGCTTCTCATTTCTGAAGGTTTAAAAAATATGTACATGTGGCCAGGCACGGTGGCTCATGCCTGTAATCCCAGTATTTTGGGGGGCCGAGGCAGGTGGATTACCTGAGGTCAGGAGTTCAAGACCTGCCTGGGCAACATGGCAAAACCCCATCCCTACTAAAAGTACAAGAAAAGTTGTACTTTACTAAAAGTACAAAAAAATTAGCCGAGTGTGGTGGCTGGTGCCTGTAATCCCAGCTACATAGGAGGCTGAAGCAGGAGAATCGCTTGAACCTGGGAGGCAGAGGTTGCAGTGAGCTGAGATCGCGCCACTGTACTCCAACTTGGATGGCTGAGCGAGACTCAGTCTCAAAAAAACAAAGTATATATATACATATATATATTTTTTCCCACACTTGTATTTTTGTATTATAAAAGTGATATATGTTCATTGCAAAAAAAGTATTCAAACATTACAGAAATGCCTCTCTTCCCATGGCCAGCCCTGATCATATTTCTCAGAGATAATTCTTACTAAAAATTTGATTCTAAGTTTTAATTAAAAAAAAAAAAAAGCATGTAGAGCAACAGTGGCACAAGGAACACCTGTGGAGTGTTTACTCCTGATCAGGCAATGTACTTACAAGGAAACCTCACAATAGCCCTGGGAGGAACGGACCTCTCACCCTAGCGAGGGTTGAAGAAATTTGATATATACATATACATACACACAAACACCAAACATCTATTTGTACAAAAGTGGGATGATGTTATCCTATTATACAACTTGATTCTTTCATTCTTAATATATCAAGAACAATTTTACAGAACTGTGCATGCTGAACATTTTAACATCTCTAGTGTTCAATGATATGAAATCAGAATTAAGCAATACTCAATGATTTTTTTTTTTTTTTTTTTTTTTTTTTTTTGAGACGGGGTTTCACTCTTGTTGCCCAGGCTGGAGTGCAATGGCATGATCTCGGCTCACCGCAACCTCCACCTCCCGGTTCAAGTGATTCTCCTGCCTCAGCCTCTCAAGTAGCTGGGATTGCAGACATGCGCCACAATGCCCAGCTAGTTTTGTATTTTTAGTAGAGATGGGATTTCTGCATGTTGGTCAGGTTGTTCTCGAGCTCTCGGCCTCAGGTGATCCACCTGTCCTGGCCTCCTGAAGTGTTGGGATTATAAGTGTGAGCTACTGCGCCCGGCCTGATTTTTATTATTACAAACAATGCTGCAGTAAACTATTTTTTTTACATGTATCTTTGTGTATATGTGTATTTCTGTAGGATAAATTTATAGAAACAGTAGATCCAAAAGGACATACATGTTAGTTCATTCTCACATTAAATAAAAAAATCCCCAAGACCGGGTAATTTATAAAAAAGAGGTTTAATTGGCCCAGAGTTCTGCAGGTTGTACAGGAAACATGGCAGCATCTGCTTCTGGGGAGGCCTCAGGAAGCTTTCACTTGTGGCAGATGGAGCAGGCATCTTATACCGCAGGAGCAGGAGGAAAAGAGTGAGCGGGGAGGTGCTGCACACTTTTAAACAACCGGATCTCATGAGAACTTACTATCATGAGAATAGCACCAAGGGGATGATGCTAAATCATTCACGAGAAATCCACTCCCATGATATCATGATCTAGTTGCCTCCCACCAGCTTCCACCTCCAACACTGGGGACTACAACTCAACATGGGATTTGTTAGGGACACAGATCCAAACCATATCAGCATGTAAATGAAAAATTTTTAATACTTTCCGAACAATCTGGATAACAGGAAATGAAATGTATTTGAATGTCTCTTCTAAGTGCTGAAGGTATTTTCAAATCCAAGTCCAAATATGAGGCTGGCAACAGGACATTTGTTTCCCAGAGCTGGTTTTAGATTCTTGGTTCTGCAACTGAACGGTTATGAAACTTGGAGAAACAAAGAAGATATGCCTTTCATCGCTCTGGGCCTTGATTTCTACCATGTGAAACAACAGCATGGTAAAATCCTCTCTCTGAAGCCTGTTTTTGTTCTAACAATCCCCAATTTGATTAGTGCTTTAGCTGTCTGCCTTTGTTTTCCTATTTATAAAAAAGAATTTTATTCCTTTGGCCTTCCAGGATCAATTAGTCGATGGATCCATTAGTGAAGAACTTTCAACCTTGAAGTGCTAAGTAGAGATATTATTGCTTGTAGAGCAAGCTGATCTTAGCTGCATATGACCTAAAACTGCTGCGACTTGTAAAATAGTTGCTGGGTCTTTAAGAGAACAAGATACTTATTGAATCCAAAAGGCCCCTCTGTCTCAGCACTCTGGCCTGTGGGGTTGAGGAGAGGCAGGTGTTTGGGAAGGAGGTGTTTGTTTGGGAAGGAGGTGTTTGCTTGGGAAGGAGGTGTCTGGGAAGGAGGTGTTGGGAAGGAGGTTTTGGGA
>NC_045442.1:19829940-19878232 GCF_002776525.5 Piliocolobus tephrosceles
GGAGGTGTTTGTTTGGGAAGGAGGTGTTTGTTTGGGAAGGAGGTGTTGGGAAGGAGGTGTTGGGAAGGAGGTGTTTGGGAAGCCTGATGGGGTGTCACATCTCCCTTGGAAAGCTTGCGTTCTTGCAGTGAGTATTTGCAACTGTATGTCCTTTAACAAGGAAGGAATTGTGTGGACCACATCCTCACAGAACACAGCATGTATTACGTGAGGGACGGACCCAATCTGTGTCTGTGGTGTTTGGGACAATAGCTGAGATAATAAGGCCTTCCATTTCCCCCAGGTCCTCCAATCATGTCATGTGACCCTCTTAACGTCTCTGATGCAATAACCAGAGAGGGAATGAATAGTCATCTCCATTGTTAAGATGCAGATGCAGAAATTCAGAGGGGCATGCCGACTGTCTCCTATCACATGGCAACAGCGGGTGGCACAGCTGGACAATCCCGGCTCCATCCTGGTTCTGCTGCCATGGGTCTGGGGTGTGTTACTGCCTGGCTCCTTTCTGCTGGCTCTTTTTAATGGCCGGACTCCTCTTGAGAGCCCTGTCCAGTCTAGGCTTACCCAGCTGAGAAGGTGCAGCACTTTGGCATTTTGAGGGACACGTACAGCATGCAGCATGGAATGTCTCTGAATTTGGGATCCTGCCGATGGTAAGCTTTAACTTCTGAAACACAAGAAAGAAGAAAGTTAAATGACTGAAGATTATCTTTCAGATTGTCGCTTCCCAATCTGTCCTCATTAATACCCTTGGGAGCTGGTTTTGAAGAAAGTCCTGTAGTGAACTGTAATATCTGGGCCAGAAGAAGACAGGGATGACTTACTTGGCTACTTGGGTAGAAGATGGATTTCTATTTTCTGGCATCCATAGGCCTGAGCTTTTAAGGAAGGATCCAGGTAGCATTGATAGTGCTCTCAGGGGTCCAATTGCACCAATAATTAAAAGGCCTCTTGAAACAAGTGAATCAAAATGAAACCACCAGACAGGACTCACCCAGACAAGATTGGGAGGAAACTGAAACTTGATCAGTTTCTCCTGCAACCTATCATGTCCTTCCCCTGCACACACCTCCCCTTCCTTTGAAAATCTCAGTTCTCTCCCCTCTCAATCCCTGCCCCATTCCCACCCCAACCTCCAATTCCCTCATCCGTAGCATAACAGGAAGGAGAGTAAATGGGATTGACTCAAGCACTTTAAAACAACAAGGGCCAATGGCTGTTCTTCCTTTGCTTCCACATCTCCCTTTTCCAATATTCGTTTTCCTTCCGGGGACCATGTGTTCGAATGTTAAGAGAGCAGTGGATACCCGTCAATACCAAGAAAGAAGTCAGGAATGGTGGCGGTGGGAAAGTAAAGGAATTTTCTGATCTTCCAGATAATCATGAAGATGGATACTGCATATTTCGCAGTAGCATGTAGGAGCTGTTATCAATTAGAAAGGGAAGGCAGAACAAGCACAAGAGAAATGCAGTTGACCCCTTCCTATGCAATGACTACACAGTCTGGAAAGGCAGTCAGGATAAACTGCAGTCAGCAACACCTAGGTACAGTTCCTGGATCTGCTCACAGGCAATGACCCTTTTCCTGGCTTCTGAATTAATGCCTGGATCTTTGGGTCAGAGTAGTGTTTGGTAACTTTCAGAAGAGTTCAGAAGCTTATATTGGCCCCAGTGTATGTGGATCCTTTTTTGTCTTTTTTTGAAACAGTCTCGCACTGTCCAGGCTGGAGTGCAATGGTGCAATCTCGGCTCACTGCAACCTCTGCCTCCTGGGTTCAAGCGATTCTCCTGCTTCAGCCTCCCAAGTAGCTGGGATAACAGGCACCCACCACCACACCTGGCTGATTTTTTGTATTTTTAGTACAGATGGGGGGTTTCACTATATTGGCCAGGCTGGTCTTGAATTCCTGACCTCATGATCCGCCCACCTCAGCCTCCCAAAGTGCTGGGGTTACAGGTGTGAGCCACCATGCCCAGCCCAGTGTGGATCTTTGGCAGAGAAAATGTGCTATAGGTACCAGATTGTTGGACTGGGGCCCTGAAATCTACTTCTTTTCTGCCATGCACTCTCCTATCCAGTCTTCAAAACCCAAGCCAAACACCACTTTCTTTGAGACACCATCCTGGCCTCCTTCATACAGATTTACTCCATTCTACCTCTGTGATCCTGTGGCCCTGTGTTCATATCTCAGGGCACACATTGTATTGCAAGTAGCACAAAACATGCCTGCTTCATCCACTAATCTGTGAGCTTCTTAAGCTCAGGCTGAGGCCATTTTTGTAGCTCTTGAATTTAGCACAGTATCCAGCACCCAGTAGATGCTCAATAAATAGAAAGTGAATGAATGTGTACTTGCTCTGCCACTAACTAGTTATGTATCTTAGACAACTCACTCACTATCCTCCTGGAATTACTCATTTAGGGTAATGAGTAATAGGGATAGCACAATTTGTATGACCAACAGGACTATTACGTAGTGCAGAAGAGATAAGACATGTTCTTAGTATAGATATGCTACACAATCACAAAATTCCCAGAACTGGAAGAAATTTGGAAATCATCTAATACAATGGTTTTCAGAAATTTGAAGCCAAAGAACTGTTTCTTAAGGAAAGCTAATAGGAAAGTCCAACATTTTGGACTAATCTTTTTTCATAAAAGATAAAAGATAAACGTGAGCTTCTCTGGTTGAAGACCCAGCATACTCTCTCCTTCCTCTCCTTTCCTTTCACCTCCATCCCAGGGATGTAAGAAGCACAGTCTGAAAACCAACCTCTCACTTTAGTGAGAATAAGCTGAAGTCCAGAGAAGGCAGTGAATTTCCTAAGGTCACAGGGCTAGTTAGAAAGAAAAGTAGACCAGGGAAGGAATTAACACATGAAGACTGTAATGACATGCAGGACAATAGCTAGTCCATGAAAAAACAACATACCCATATATTAGGGTTGATTTGTTGTTGTTTTTCGTTTGAGACAGGGTCTCGCTTTGTCTTCCAGGCTGGAGTGCAGTGGTGCAATCATAGCACACTGTAACCTTGAACTCCTGGGCTTAATTGATCCTCCTGCCTTGGCCTTCCGAAGTGCTGGGATTACAGGTGTGAGCCACCATGCCCAGCACCACATATTATGTTTAATTCTTGCAATACTCTATGAGGAAGTTAGGGCTGTGACAATTTCTGAGAGGAGGAAACTGAGGCTTTAAAAAATGGGCTTGAGTAACATTCCATGGTCAGTTGTAGTAGAAGTAAAAGTAACTAGTAACTTTACTGATTACCTAATATGTGCCAGTCACCTTTGTAAGCACGTTACACATATTACCTCATTTAATTATCCAACAACCAGCACCATCATTAGTCATAATTTTACAGAAAAGAAAACTGAGGCACAAATTGGTTGAAGGAGCTGGTTTGGAATCCCTGCACCAGTCTGATTGCATGCAAGCTCTTTTTGCTATATCACTCCGATCTGAGATCCTGAACCCAGGTGCTGTGTCTCTTAGCCCAGTGCCTTCTCCAAATGCTACTTGATATGAAAGAATCTTGAAAGAGTCCTGAAAGAACATTCTGTTATTTGCACTTGGTGGTGGAAGAATGAGGAGCCTTATTTATACTCAGGGTACCTCTCAGACTCCATCTAAGACCTTTTTTCCTTCTGGTACTGATTTGCCCTGTTCAGGGCTGGTCAGTACAACTCACCTCTTTCTGGATGGACCGGGTGAGAAACAAGGAGACCTCGTCCAGGCTCTGGGGCTTCAGGCCATTCACCGCCAAAACATGATCTCCGTGGCAAAATATGCATCCCAGACGTGGGGGGCCTTCCCACTGAGACACACTGCAGGGAGAATACAACATCCAACACCAGTGTGAGGCTCCACTGGCCAGGAGGGCAGGGCATGCGTGGAGTCTACAGGGAGTCCTGATTCTAGCTCACGTGGCACCACCTCTGAAGTAGACTATCTCCATCTGTTTAGAATATTGTTTCCTCTGTCACTACTACAGGAGCCTAACCCTTCCTCCAAAGCCCAGCTCAAATTATACCACCCTTACAAAGGCCCATAAAATCCTACATCCCATTCCTCTGCTATAATTCATTTCCCCTACCCCGGACTTGTATTACATTGTGTGAGTACCTGATTTGTTACATTTTTAAATAAAATGCATTTTACATTGACTTGTTTGTGTGGCTGTCTTTTTTTTTTTTTTTTTTTTTTTTTTTACCAGGGTACATGACCCCAGAAGTATGATGTCACCTTTTTGTTTGTTTTGTTTTTTAATTTTTAAAACCCTATGGTTCCAAGTAAAGAAAGAGGGCTCAGCGTTTGTTGGAAGTGAGGGTGTAATGATTACACAATGAATATCTAATGAACAAATAAATGAATTAAGGAATGAAGCAGCTCAGTTACGGAGGAGTCCACAGTTTCGGTCAAGTGTGTATTGAGCCTTAGATTGTGGACTATTTAAAAAAAATGGAAGGTGTGGTTCCTCCCTTCTTAGAACTTATAAGACAACTATTGTGTAGTGTTTACATTAAAGAGCTTTCTCCTCTTACGAAGATGTAATCTTCCATCAAAATAAATTACAAAGTCTTTTTAAAAATGCCATATCAAATAGACAGTGATTGCTTTAAGAAAATTCTCTGCCACACAGTCTTTTGTGTCTGTGTCCGTGACTAGCAGTTTTTTTTTGTTGTTGTTGTTGTTGTTTTTAACCTTGTGTCTGGAAGTCTTAGAAGCTGATATGCTTTCTTCTTTTAGGCCTCTGATTCCTGTTGAATTCACTAATTTCACTCATTCATCAAATACTCATTGCACAGTGGTTGGAAATGATGTCCTTGGGTCATCTGTATCCCTGCCCATTCTTCCTCCTTCAAGGAGTCAGAAATGGCTGCTTCCTGAACTTTTGGGTCCTATTATTCCCCCGTCTCACCTCCCAGCTGACTTTCCTGCACAACAAGACCCTGATTTCTATATCAAAGACTTTTGTAACAACAGCAAGACAACAGTCCAAGCTTCCTGACCACCCAACCCTAGTCAGTGTTTCCAAATACACTGTTTCAAGATGTAGTTGTTCTCTTCAAAGCTTCCAGCCCCATTTATAATCCACAGTCAAATCTCCAACCTACCATATCCGTCCTGCGGCTTCTGTGAGAGCAAGATAGTTGATGACATCAGGAGGAGAAAGGAAAATGTTCAGTTTCTCCACTTGGCTTTCATCAGGGATATTACTATGAACAAGACATTTGTAAAAGTCACATCAGACAACTTGCCCTGGCTCTCAACTGTACTTTCTGAGTAGACTTTTGGCCTCTATTTCTGAGATGATATTGTACAGGTAAAGGTCCAAAACATTTGGAGAATAATATAAATTTAATTTACTGAAAAATCCTCTTGGGATGTGGTAGTGGATGGTAGACTATGGTAACGGAGGGAAAATGCACTAAGTTGGTTATATAACTGTCCACATCAGGCCAATCTGCATATTTCTCTGCTGGAAATGATTCCATAGAAGAAGGCACAGAAAACAGTTAAAATTACATCAGTTGTACCAAATGCTCTTGGTATCACTTAAAGCCTAAATAACCCCCTCATGGTCTATAAGTAAGCCTCATGCAACTTGCATGCCCATAATTACACTCATGGGAAAACCGACTGACATGCTATTCAGATCGGTGTGGATCTGAAGTCTTGGGAACTGAAAGACTAGCCAAGGGGGGATTTTTAAAAATAGCTGAAAATGCCACCCCCAGCCCCAGGGACTGCTTTACTTCAGCTCTATCATCCCCTCTCCTTGGCCACAACATCAATGACGGGAGAAGATGGTCAAGTGTTTGGCTGACTTGGAGATTTTTAGGAATGGCTTTAAAATTTAATTCTAAGTTAAAAAAAAAAAAAAGTGGGAGGGAGCCTGCCTTGCTCTTAGGGCCCATAAAGTTTTAGAAATTAGAACTTTACTTGATTAATATAGACAATTGCACAACAGTTAGTGAGGACGACCCCTTTTGGTCATTTGTGGTCTGTGCTTCCTTATCGGCAGGGGAAAGACACCAATCAATTCCTGAGCCTCGTTCTTGCAGGTGGAGGCCCCCATCCTGGGTCTCTGGAAGGGTCTGGGGTTCCTCTTTGCTGCTATCCACAGACTCGTGGGATGTCTCTTTGAAAAAACTAGAGTAGAAGAAGTTAAAACAAGCCCTATTTTAGCATGTGTTTTTACAGTGTTCCCCTGTGTGTGTCAGATTTCAGTAGCTAACAGCCATGTGAAGACTAGCAAGGTCTTGAAGTATGTCCAACTATCAGAATCACAGCCACAGATAGATTCAAATCCAACAAACTTTCCTTCTAAAAGTGGATATGGAATCAAAATTACTCTTTACAGTGTTTGGAGGACAGACGCGAGAGTGTGAGAGACATAAATGCAAAGTAGAAGATAACTTCCTCAGGAAACGGAAAAGGTCCTGAGGATGTCATTGGTGGTTTTCTGTGGGTAGAGACATGACTCCCTCATTTTTGTGTGTTGAGATGACAAAATAATATGTGGAACCCGGTCTGTGGTAATGTTTGGCATCAGTATATCAACTATTGAAATGAACTGACAGTCATTGTTCCATAACAGCAGATGAGCAAAAATCAAATTTTCAAATGACACTTTGACTTACTAGGATTCCATTGGCTCATAATGACACTCGATTCTTCCAGAGACCTGGTCTGGACCATCAGTTTCAATGGATTCACCAGAATCACTGGAAGCAATGACATTATCCAACTGTAGATAAAAGGAATAGATGTAAGAATCTCAGTTTACCGATAAGTCAGGTACCTTCTTATTTCTAGTGTTAACAGCTCTGGGCTCTGACATAGAGGTACAGTTTCCAGTGGATGAACGTGGTGCTCATTTGGGAAATATCAACCAACCTTACCTCTGCGAGACTGAACCAGCAAAGCTTCTGGAGGACTCAAAGTAAATTTTCTTCTCCTGGATCCCTCATGCGGCTGACACAAGTGTTATTTCTATTGAAACTAAATTGCTATTTATCTTTCTGTTTCACCATTAGGCACTTAATGACATGAAAGCATTTCCCCAATCAGTTCTACTATAGAATCATGGCACTTGGCTGGGTCAAAGACTTTGACACAATGTGAAGCTGGTCTCAGGCTACTGTGCTCACAGGCAGCCCAAGTGGCTTCAGGGACGCTACAATGGTCCAGGAAAATACTGCCCTTAGGAAGCTCTCAATAGTCCCCTTAGAACAAGGAGAGTCACTTGTGGCGATGATTGCTCAGAAACCCTAAGGCCTACCTAAGTTCACTGTTAACCCATGATGGAAACCTTCCTTCCAGTCAAGCCAGTCTTCCCATTGGCCCTCTGCAAATGGTGCTCTTCTGTCACCATATTCATGCAGTCTTCTTCACCTAGAGTGCCATCTTTCCTTCCTGCCTACTGAAATCATCTTCAGGCCTGGCTGAAGTCCCACAGCCCCTCTGATCACCTCAGTTACTGCAGAGCTCCCCTTTCTCTCAATTTCCATTGCATAGTTTTGTACTTATTTATTTATTTTTTGTCTTTTTAGCTTAGTTTTGTCTGCTTTACTAGACTTTGCCTATCATAAAGTACCTAGCAAAGGCCAGGCCTCTAACTGATGCTCAATACACATCTGATTGGTTGGCTGGACTATCATAAAAGACTGCATCCCAGGAAACACAAATATGAAAATCTTTTGGTGAAAGAAGAACTATGTGCTTAAAGGAGCTTGGGAAACACCATGTGTTGTATCTGACTTGACTATTTACAGTGCACCACCGCATACTAAATGCTCTGAGACTTCTGCTAAGAAGTTTGTTTAACTTATTTTAACTGGGTGTTTCCAGAATTTATTTGACCCTAGAATGTTTCTTTTATATAAACGTATGTTACCCTCTCATGGAAAACCCTCAGTTTGGGAAATGATGCAGCATTGCCACCCTCCATTCTGTCTTCCTATCTCTCACTTCCATTCTTTTCTCCCTATAGTCCACAGCGGATATAGCTGCTGGGTTAATACTAATGGAGGATAATTCGGGTTTTGATACGTCCCAACTCAGAAGCCATCGCTTTCCCTATGCTGTGTACAGAATGAAGTCAACTTGGCATTCAAAACCCTTCATGGGCTGGCTCTTTTCTTCTGTTTATCCCCCACTATGCCTTTCACACACTCTAGGATGCAGCCTCACTGAACTATTCCCCATACATGTATCAAATGGCACTTCATCCTGGAAGCCTTCCTTGACTCTAGTAGAGACAGAAAATCTGTTCTTTTTCTATTGCTTCCGGAGCATACTGAGCATGTCTTTTGTGCATGATCCTGTGGTAACTGACAAGACTATGCACTCTGAAAGCAGGGTGATGTCAGGCTCATTACTTTAGCCACCATGCCCAGTACAGTACAGTGACTACTGCTCAGAAGGCATTCGTAAGGGCCTCCAGCTGATCAATAGACTGATTGATACACAGCACACAACTGATCACCCAAGCACCTTGGCTCACATTATTCTTTCTGCCAAGAATGCAGAAAGACTCCTCAAGGCAATCCCCCACATCCAAATTTTACTCATCATGTATGGTCAAATGTCATCTCATCCCTGAAACCTTTCTGATTTTTTGTTTGAAAGTCATCTCTTCCTCCCATTGCTCATGCACCCCTAGAATTTTATAAGCATCTCTCTTCAGCATAGAACCCTTCTGTCTTGTATTACAGCTGGCTCCTAGTCAAGTGTCAGTGCCATGAGCACGTCATCCGTATTTGATTTGCCTCTGTGTTCCCACTGACCCTAGCCTAGTATTGCGCGAAAAGTGCATGGCAGGGTTTCAGTAAATATTTGTGAAAGAAACAAATGATGAATGGACAAGAAGGGGTTACCTCTAAAAGAACACTTCGAGGAGTAAGATAATAATTCTCTTCCTTCACATCTTGAGTGGTTTCTGATAAATCTTGTAAATGAGCTTGCCTAAATCCTGGAGAACTTTTTTCCATTAAATGCTGAAGAAAAGAGATAAAAATGCTTTGCTTTTTCTTTGCAAGAGATAGAATTAAATCACATGCATTCTGGAAAACCCCTAATAAATTCGTTGGGTTAAAAAAGACCAGAGGGTCTTCCAAGGTTACATCTGGAAGCTCACACAACTTCAACTTGCCTTTTGAGTCTGGGTCACCACTGAGGATGAAAAAATGTAAGCATAGCACTCAGGCATTTTTTCTCTACCATTTGGAACAGTCACTCAGAACAAGTGGTTTTCTCCTGTGGGTGGTATTCTTTTTTTTTTTTTTTTTTGAGACAGAGTCTTACTCTGTCACCCAGGCTGGAATGCAGTGGCGCAATCTTGGCTCACTGCAACCTCCACTTCCTGGTTCAAGTAATTCTCGTGCCTCAGCCACCTGAGTAGCTGGGAATACAG
Organism: Piliocolobus tephrosceles; assembly: GCF_002776525.5. Taxonomy (NCBI): domain Eukaryota; kingdom Metazoa; phylum Chordata; class Mammalia; order Primates; family Cercopithecidae; genus Piliocolobus; species Piliocolobus tephrosceles. The sequence continues at coordinate 19,839,366 of NC_045442.1, forward strand.
GCACGCATCACCATGAGTTGCTAATTTTTGTGTATTTTTTAGTAGAGATGGGGTTTCACCATATTGGCCAGGCTGGTGTCAAACTCCTGACCTTGTAATACACCTGTCTTGGCCTTCCAAAGTGCTGAGATTATAGGCGTGAGCCACCATGACCGGCCCTGTGGGTGGTATTCTAAGTCACTAAACTCTGGAGTTGCCACCCTCATCTTTTTCCTGTTATCATCCAATACCATCTGAGAATGTAATTAACCCAGAATCAAGGCGCTGCACCTTTCCTGTTCCTGCTCCATATTTTTCTTTTGTGTTCTGTTCACACACTTCTATTGTTTCCATAGCAACAGAATTTGGTTGTGTTGATCATGTGATAGTATGAATGATAGGTTTCCATCTAGATTCAACCACAATTGCCTCCCCTTCCCCATAGATACACAATATTCTACTAAAGTAGCTTCTTTGCATGGCAGAAAAATTCCCAAGAACAATGCCTCAGAGCAGGGGGTTTGGAAAAGACCCTGAATGTTCTCTAGGAAAAAAGTCAAGTTTTAAAATATAGGTATGTTTAAGTTCTGTCCATGTTTTAGGCTCCAAGCTCATGGAGCCAGATCATGCTGAGTTGGGGGTAAAGGAAGTCCACTTAATTTAACCAACAACACCACCACCACCCAGCAAGGCAAATAGTACTATTAACTCGGGCTAGTTTAAAAATCACCGGATCTATAGTGTGAAAAGGCAAGATGACAAATAATGTTATCTCTACAGGAAAGGAGATATCATGAGTGAAAAGCAAGAGGTGCTTACACAAAAGGGTGAAGCTTCCTAACTGCTGCATACCACCGTTTCTACTCACTAAATGAAGAACTGAGGTGAGGTTTTTGGCATGGTGAATTTGATATGCTACAAAAAGCTTTCAAAATAGTTGGAGAGCTACCAACTAGATAAAATAAGGGGCTAGGACTCATTAGATGTACTTGGTATACGTGGACAGGGAAAAGTCAATGGGTAAGTCTTTAAGAGACAAAATAGTATCTGTGCCAGAGGACAAAACCACTCAGCATGTTTATGACTAATATCCCAAGTTGGGAACATTGCAAATCCAAGAAAGCTGAAGGTCCACTTACAAGTCGCTTTCAAGAGGCAGGTTACATTATATTTTATGTCTTCAAATGGATTTCATTAGAAATGAGGATGAAGTGATAGACAGCTATAATGAACGAGAAGCAAGATTGATCAAACTAAAGGGAGGAAATTAACAAGAAACTTGGCCTTTGCCTGAGGAGTACAGACAGAATGGGCGGAAAACAGGTGGTGTCTGGAAAATCTTTTGGCAGAGGGATCTGTGCCCTCTGTGTGAAAGAAAGGAAGAAGTTGCCAGCCAGGTTTTGGTTTAGCAAAGGGTCTTACACTAGCATACCCAAAGCATATCAAGAGCATCCAAAATCAATGAATACGCTGAGTGAGACATATTCAGGGCAAGCCCTGAGTGAGGCTCATCTGTGGTATGGGATAAACATCAGGGCTAAGAATCATTCTTATAGTGCATCGGGCTTTGAGGAAGGTGGGCATGGTTAAATTCAATTGCTAATTGGTAAGATTTTTTAAACATTAGCTGACTCCCAGGTGTGGTGTCCTGAGAAAGAAGTGAGCCCCATTACCATGTCCTGGAGACCATTTCTTGGTGAGCTGGAACCAACAGCCTCCGATGTGCTGGGAGGGCCAAAGAGAGGGCTGGGGTAGAAGAGGGTTCTTTTATTACCCAATGAGAGTTCCTCCTGCTCACAAAATAGGAATCAGTCAGGGCACGGTTGATCTCTATCTGGAATGAAACAGCAGCCTCTCTACTGTGCTCCTTGCCTCCCGTCTTTCCCCACAGTGATCTAATATTCATGCCACTGGCCTGCCAGCATTATCTCACCGAGAAAAGAGCTGAACTTGTCTCTCTCCTATTTCTAAACCCTTGAGGACATTTAGCCTGACCCTCAGAGATGGCCAGCGTTTCCCTCCACCTGTCTTCTCAACTGTGTCTCTTTCTGACGCCCTCTGCCCCAGTTCCCTTTGCTCTAATCATTTCAGTCTACTTGAAGACATGCCTTGATTTCTCCCTCTCTTTGGCTTTTGCTGTAAGCATGGAACAACCTAGAAAACATGTCAAAAAAGATATCTAGGGGCCAAAGTTCCATCTATAAACGTCTGCCCTGAGAAATGACTTGGGAACATTAGCAGAGGCCCTTTTGAAATAAATTTAAAATATAAAACTACTAAGCACGTACATGAAAGATACGTTATATTAAAAATGCAAGATACATGAAAAACATTTTTATAGAAACTGCCCTAGACTTAATCATTCAAAAGGGAGCTTGTCATGTACCTTGAATAACAACGATGGAAAATACTATGTTCTAGCTACTACTTAAAAATGCCAGTTAACTTTTCCTCCCTCTATCACAATAATAAAATTCTGAAGTGTCTGTATTTTAGCTCTCTCACAAAACACAGAAGAATTTTTTTCTATTCTTAGTCATAAAAAGTAATAAGGATGTACATTTTCTCACTTATTTATTCCTTGTATTAATGCCAGTTGCTAAGGAGGCAAAGGAAAGCTACCATTGTTTTCTATTGAAAGAGGGTTGTGTTCAGGTGCCCTGTTATTTTATTAGTGATATGGAGTCACCTCTGTGTTCTGATGTGTTGCTTTTATATCCCGGAGAAATGATGACATGAAGGAGACCCAGTCTTTAATCTTCTCCCTGTTGATAGGAATGAACTTTCAGCTGGCATGTGGCAACAATAGTGCTTGTACTTCTTTTGAACTAGAGAAGGATTCTTTTATGAAGGTTAGAACGGTGGTGAGAGCAGGTACCAGTGAAATAAGAATTTTTCCTAAGCAGTTTAAATGGCCTCGCCACCTCCACATTTGCACACTAGAATTAATGCTCAGCTACCTCTGCAAAGAAAGCTCAGAGAAAGGGAAGAAAAGTAGAAAATAATAGTAGTAATCACAGGGTTTGGGGCTTTCGACTTTGACACTGATTTCCTTTATGTTCTCAAGCCAGCCCCCTAACCTGTCAGTGCCATTTTTGTGTAACTATGCAGGTGGGCCTTCCCTTAGGCAGTGCACGTGTTGATGAAGAATGTGCTTGAATGAATTTGTATAATCACATCTTTTCTATGGACTCACAGGACAACTTAGAAGAAAGCTTTAGTCAATCTGAAACAGATCAGGGTTTTTCATATGTTGACTTTGGCACTGTCCACCTCCTCTGCACAGTCTCCCCCATACCAGCTTTGCCTCTCCCTCAGGCAGATAATCATCCGTGACGAGTCCACTAGGCACCTTAGCTAGGAGCAGAAGCCCCTCTTAAAAACTTCAGACTCCTTTGGGGGCAAGCCTAGTTCCTCCCTAATATATGTAGCTTGGTAGATGTTTTTGTATCGGGTTCTTTTACATGGAATGCTTCTGGGGTGATGGTGACTGTTATTGGTTGAAATGCATGCTCCCCACCCAATTTGTGTGTTTCAGTTCCATATCCCAATACCTCAGAATGTGACCTTATTTGGAAAGAGGGTTGTTGCAGATGTAATTGGTCAAGATGAGGTCATACTGGAATAGAGTGGGTTCCTAATCCAATATTACTGATGTTCTTATAAAAAGGGGAAATTTGGACACAGAGCTATGCACACAGGGAGAACACCATGTGAAGACTGGAGTTATGTTGCCACAAGCCAAGGGAACTACCAAGAGTTAGGAGAGGCCCCTGGAATAGATCCTTCCCTTGAGTCTTCAGAGAGAGCATGGCTCTACCAATACCTTGATTTCAGACTCCTAGCCCCTGGAACAGTGAGACAATAAATTTCTGTTGTTCAAAGTTACCCAGGATGAGGTACTTTGTTACAGCAGCCCTAGGAAACCAGCTCACTAACTTTTCAAGGTATTTTAACAAATAGCAAAGATTGCCAAGATGGCATCTGATGTTGTGGCATGGGTTCAGAAAATGCTTATTGGTATAAAATGTTGTGTTTTTTGGTTTGTTTTTGTTTTGCATGCAGTAGACATTCTGTGTTATCTTACTTCTCTCACCTGTCATGGCCGATGAGGAAGTATTCCCTGTTAGTGGTTCTGATGGACATGACCTCATCAGGGTGGCATTTAAACATCTTCTGCACAGATTGCATCTTTTCCTGGTTACTTATGCCAACTTCTACACTGGAATTTCTGTTAGATATTGACACAAAGTATTAAACCAAGGTAAATACGGAAATAGAAAACTGACTAATTTTTATATTGGGATTCAAATGGAATAAAACTTTAGATGTGCTGGATCCATGTTTTGAAGATTGTCCAACAATTTTAGAAGATAAGTTTGGATTTTTGATCTGGTTAATTAATAATTGAAATTATTTTGTTTAGCCTAAGATTCAAAAATTTCTATTTTAATTGGATTCTTGATTCTACAAATTATCTTTTTCAATTTTTGGGTGCACAATTTATTAAAGAGAAGACCAAAAAAAGCTGATCTAAATATTTTCAAAAACTCTATCTTAACTTTATAAAATGAAATTCATCCACTCCCTCTCATCCACAAATTACGTGAATCAAACTCCCTAACTGAATGCCTGTTAATTAAAGACTTATCAAGTATGACATATAATATGAAACAAATATTCAACTATCTTTTACTTAAAGTGCTCACTATTTTAGCTCCTATTCAGTCACAAATATTATAATAAGCTTGAAGCCTTTGGTTCCTTTGGTCAATTATGTAAATTTCAATTTGCATGCAACTTGTTACTGTTTGACTTTATAGTATTTGTTGTTATAAAAGTTTTCTTGCTTGGATACACACTGATCAATTTCAATGGAACCTCGGTGATGATGGTCTTTATAATAAGAAAGACTAAAGCTCTTTTCCCCAGTCCTTGACAGGATGAAAAACCGCTTTTTCCAAGAGGTCTGAAAAATAGAGAGATTTTATGTCTTAGTTAAATCTCAGTGGAAAAAAAGGATTTTTTAAAATGCTCATGAGGCTGGTGGGAGGCTTGTTAAATCATAGCAAATACTTACCACAGAGAAGAACAGCTGAGAAGGTGGTGATTTAATAAAGTAATCTTGTTTGCAGACTTCATTTTCATAAGAAAATGTAAATTGTTTGCCTAATGAAAGTGAACAGAACTCAGTTTGTTCCTCATACATTTCTGAAAAGAACTGCCTCAATTGGAAAACACTATTTATCTCTGGAAAGACCTTCAGATTATTCAGTAGTTATGGAAAAGAACACCTATAATGACCCAAGAAAACAAAGCACCAAATGTGTGATTCTTATTCCTCCACAGCCGAGACCTTCATTCAAACAACATTTGAAAGCATGTTAATTCAGCTCACACCTGTCTGGCTTTCTGTTTCTAGAGTACATCGTTGGCTCTCTACGTGTGAGTGAAGATTTGGCTCTTAGTTCCATTGCAGAAGCATGATAATTTTGCATTGCCCTTTGGCTTAGCAAACAAAATCAAAAGCACCTGCTATTAAAAATGATGTGGCAAAAACTATTTGGGGAAGGGGGACAGGTAGAGCTGCTGCAGAAGTTGGGAAAGGAGGGAAGGTAAACACAGCCACCTCCCCAGAATTACTGGATGCTATCCTCATAGCCCCAGCAGCTGTATTACCAAACCTTGAGTCTGTTTTCTTCTTAATAAAGAAGCTCTAATTTTTTAATAAAGATTGCCCTTTCCAAAACTGAGGACAAACTAAACCTACAGCCTGGATGTGAAAGCAAATCCAAGCTAAAACAAAAACAAACCCAAAACGAAAAAAACAAAAATAACAACATCGTGTTTAACAACATTAATTGTGTTTTCCTAAATAGTGAATGTAATACATGTTTATTGCGGACATTTTAGAAAATATAGAAAATATTAAAACTGCCTATAATTTCATCACTCACAGAGAAGCAGTGAACATTGTAGAAACTTCTTTAATCACTTCTGCCACCCCATTTTCAATAGTGAGTTGTTTTGCTTTTGTCTGCTAAGCCAAAGGACAACATATACTGTCTCCCTCAAGTATTCAAGAGTCTTGATTAACACATGTGTGTGCTGAAACTACCTGAGGCCAGAGAAAGAACCGTTAAAAAAATCAGAGGCTCAGAAAAAGTGCCTGTTACCTCCAGCCAGACTGGAAAAACTTGTAATTTACTGGGCATTGGATAGAGTACTCAGGAATGTCTTGCCTCAGTGTGAGGAATAATTAGCCATATACTAATTACTAGCTCTACACTGAGCACTGCTCCAAACCCACCTAACAAATCATAAAAGACTTAGAAGAAAGTTGTTTCCAAAAAATTTAACTGCATCCCAGAACAAAGCTCAAGATTCATAGGAATACAAAGATATTCAGGACCCAACAAGGTAAAATTTGCCATGTTTGGCAGTCAATCAAAGTTTACCAGGCATACAAAGAGGAAGGAAAACATGATCAATAATGAGGGAAAAGTCAATCAATAAAAACAGGCCTAGAACTGACACAGATGTTAGAATTGGCAGAAAAAGTAATTAAAGCAGTTATTATCAGTGTTTTCAAGAAGTTAGGGAGAGATATAAAAGATAAAAAGAAGACCCAAAGTGAACTTTTAAAGAGACGGGCGGAACACGAGGTCAGGAGTTTGAGACCATCCTGGCTAACACGGTGAAACCCCGTCTCTACTGAAAAATACAAAAAGCTAGCCGGGTGAGGTCGCTGGCGCCTGTAGTCCCAGCTACTCGGGAGGCTGAGGCAGGAGAATGGCGTAAACCTGGGAGGCGGAGCTTGCAGTGAGCTGAGCTCAGGCCACTGCACTCGGGCGACAGAGCAAGACTCCGTCTCAAAAAAAAAAACAAAAAAAAAAAAAAAAAAAAAAAAAAAAAAAAAAAAAAAAAAAAAAAGATGAAAGCTACAATGTCTCAAAAAAACAGCAACAACACTGGATGGGAGTAAGAGCAGACTAAATATTGTACAAGAAAAGATTAGTGCACTTAAAGGCATGGCAATTGTAACTAACAACATAAGCAAAGAGTTAGAACATAATGTAAAAACTCAAAAAGAGCACCAGTACACTGCGTACAATTTCAAGTAGCCTAGTATACAAGTAATAGGCGTCCCTGAAGTGACAGAGGAAGAAATAAAAAATATCTGAAGCAATAATGCTAACAATTTTATAAACCTAAAACTATAATCCCAGAGATCCAAGCAGTTCAATGAAGCTCAGCACAAGATACACAAAGAAAAGTACATCAAGGCATGTCATAACTGAATTGTTCAAAACCAGCAATAAAGAAAAAAAATCTTAAAAGTAGCCAGAGGAAGAAAAGACCTATTATATACAGAACAAAGACAAGAAATAGAGATACTGATTTCTCATCCGAAAAAAAAAAATGCAAACAAGAAAAAGTAAAACAATTTACTTAAGGGTTGCGTGTGGTGGCTCAGGACTGTAATCCCAGTACGTAGGGAGGCTGAGGGGGTGGATTTCCTGAGATTAGGAGTTTGAGACCAGCTTGGCCAACATGGCAAAACCGTGTCTCTACAAAAATACAAAAATTAGCCAGGCGTGGTGGTGCAAGCCTGTAGTCCCAGCTACCTGGGAGGCTGAGGCAGGAGAATGGCTTGAACCTGGCAGGCAGAGGTTGCAGTGAGCCGAGATAGTGCCACTGTGCTCCAGCCTGGGTGATAGAGTGAGACTCCATCTCAAAACAAACAAACTATATTTAAAGTACTGAAAAAAATACTCTTTCAAAATTCTATATTCAGCAAAACTATCTTTTAAAAATGAAGGCAATTTGAAGACTTTTTAGATATATAAAAGCTGAAATAATTCCTCATTAGGAGGCTTGCAATATAAAAATATAAAGGGAAGTCCTTCAGGAAGAAGGGAAATGATAACATAAAAATCTGAATTTAAACAAAGCAATAAAGAGCACTGAAATGGTAACTACTGAGGTAAATGTATGAGATTATTTTCATATTATTGAAAACATTGAAACATCAACTGACTGTTTAAACAAAAATAATGACAATGTATTGTGCAGATTATAGCATATGTACAAGTAAAATGCATTCCAACAGTACCATAAAGTCCAATAGGGAAAAATGGAAATATATTTTTGTAAAGTTCTTTTATTATATGTGAATTGATATACTATCACTTGAAGTCAGACTGTGATGTGTATAAACCCTCAAGCAATCAGTAAAATAACAAAATAGAAAGTAATGACTAATAAGCCAACAAAGGAGATAAAATGGATTCATAAAAAATTTGATTATTCCAAAAGAAAGCAGAAAAGGGGAAAGGGAGAATAAATAACCAATAGGACAAATAGAAAATAAATAATACTATGATACACTTACACTAGACTATATCAATAATCATGTTAAATGGTCTAAACACCTCAATTAAAAAACAGAGATGACCAGTTTGGATAAAAAAGCGAGACTCAACTTTATGCTGCCTGTAAGAAACACACTTTAAAGATGAAAATACAAGTAGGTTACAAGGAAATAACTGGAAAAAAAGATATGCTATGCCAACGCTAGTCAAAGAAAGCTGGAGTGCCTGTATTAACATCAACGTAGATTTTAAAGAAAATAATATTACCAAGGACAAAGAATATCATTTCATAATAATAAAGGGATGAATTAATCCTAAGAGGACATAAAAATTTAAACATATATGCCCCTATAACAGAGCGTTAAAATACATGAAGCAAAAACTGATAGAACTGCATGAATAAATGGACACATCCACAATTATAGTCAGAAATTTCAATATCCCTCTCTCAAGAATTGATAGAACAAATAGTTCTAAAATAGATATTTTAAATTTTGGATGCATTTTTAATGTTTTAAATAATAAGTTTACTAAGAGATTTCAATCAAGAAGAGCGATGCTGGCTTCATAGAATGAGTTGAGAAATATTCCCTTCTCTTCTATTTTGTAGAAAATCAGCAACAACACAGTAGGTTTGAACAACACTACCAACCAACATTACCTGATTGATATTTATAGAACACTCCACTCAATGACAACAGATTATACATTCTTCTCAAGGGCACATGCAACATTTATTAATATAAATTATATTCTGGACCATAAAACAAGTCTCAATAAATTAAAAAGCACTCAAATCATATAAATCATGATTTCAGAGCACCAGGAAATCAAATTATAAATCAATAACAGGAAGACCTCTTAAAAGATCCTGAAATAATCTCTAGATTTAAAAAATCCCAAAAATAAATTAGCAAGATTTTTTATGAAAATTAAAACACAAGATATCAGAATTTGTGGATGCCACTAAAGCAGTACGTAGGGAAAATTTTTTTTAATGCCTATGTTAGAAATGGCCATGTTTGATGGCACAAGTGTACATATGTAACAAACCTGCATGTTATGCACATGTACCCTAGAACTTAAAGTACAATAATAATAAAGAAAAAAATAGAAATGGCCATGTTTGAAAAGAACAAAAGTCTCAAACTAATTACCTCAGCTTCCACCTGAAACTGAACATGAGACTGAAAAAAAAAAAAAAAAAAGAAACCTGAAGTAAATAGAGGAAGCAAGATAATAAAGATAAAAGTGGAATTCAATGAAAGAGAACATAGAAAAACAACAGAGACAACCAATGAAACCAAAGTTAATCCATTAAAAGGATTAACTTAACAAACCTCTACCTAAGCAGATAGACCAGAAAAACTGGAGAGAAAATACAATTTGCCAATATTAGGAGGAGAGAGGGGACATATCTACAAAGTCTACTGATAGTAAAAGGATAATAAAGAAATGTTATGGACAATTTTATTCCAATAAATTGGGCAACTTAGATAAACTGAAAAATTCCTTGAAATACACCAACAAAGGTCACTGAAGAAGACATAGATGACCTGAATAGCCTCCTATAGCTATTAAAGAAATTGGAATTGTAGTTAAAAATTCTTCACATAAGGAAAACTTTAGGCCCAAGTGGCTGTACTGTTCACTTTGATCAAACATGTAAGGAAGAAATAATCAATTCTACACAAAGGCTCCCAAAAAAATTGAAGAGAAGGGAATATTTCTCAACTCATTCTATGAGGCTAGCATTACTCTTCTTGATTGAAAACTCTTAGCAAACTTATTGTTTAAAACATTAAAAAATGCATCCAAAATAAGTAAAAATAAATAAAACATCCAAATTGAAAAGAATGAAGTAAAATCATTTCTATTTGCAAGTGACATAATCTCATATGTTAAAAATCCCAAAGAATCCATGAAAACTACTGGAGCTAATAAACAAATTCAGCAGTATTGAAGAACAACAGACAAAAGTTAGCTATATTTCTATAAACCAGCAATAAATAATCCAAAAATAAAATTATGAAAACAGTTCCATTTACAATAGCATCCAAAAGAATAAAGTACCTAGGGATAAATTTAGGCAGATAAAAAGACTGGTACACTGCAAACTAGAAAACTTGCTGAAATAAATTAAAGAAGACATAAATTTATTGGTAAACATTCCATATTTATGAATTGGAAGACTTAATTCTGTTAAGATATAAATACTATCTACAGCAACCTATAAATTCAATGCAATCTCTATTAAAATCCCAATGGCATTTTTTTTTTCTTGTAAAACTGGAAAAGCTAATCCTCAAAATCATCTAAAATATCAAGGGGCCCTGAATATCCAAAATAATCTTGAAAAAGAACAAAGAGTACACACACTTCCCAATTTCAAAACTTACTACAAAGCTACAATAATCAAGAGTGTGGTTTTGGTATAAGGACAGATAAGATACATAGGCCGATGGAATAGAATTGAGAGTCCAGAAACAAACCCATATATTAATGGTCACGGCCATTCAATGGGGAGAGAACAGTCTTTTCAATAAATGGTGCTGGGCCAACTGAGTATTGACATGCAAAAGAATGAAGTTGGACCCCTATGTCATCCCAAATAATAAAGTTAACTCAAAATAAATAAATGACCTTAACATGAGAGCTAAAACCATAAAACTTTTAGTAGAAAACATAGGTGTAAGTTTTTATGATCTTGGATTTGACAATGTATTCTTAGATATGATACCAAAAGCACAAGCAACAAACAGAAAATAGATAAACTAGACTTCATCAAAATTAAAAACTTTTGTGCATCAAAGGATATTATTAAGAAAGTGAAAAGACTACCTACAGAATAAGAGAAAATATTCAAAAGTCATATGTCTGACCAGGGCCTACTATCCAGAATATATACAGAACTCTTACAATGCAACACAAAAGACAAACAACTCAACTAAAAAGTGAACAAAGAACTTGAACAGACATTCTTCTAAAGAAAATAAGCAAATGGCCAATAAGCACAAGGAAAGCTGTGCAACACATTTAGTCATTAAGGAAATGTAGATCAAAATTACAGTAAGAAACCACTTCATGCTCACTAGGATGGGCATAACTTTTTTCTTTTCTTTTCTTCTTCTTTTTTTTTTTTTTTTTTTTTTTTTTTTTTTTTTGAGATGGCGTCTCACTCTGTGGCCCAGGCTGCAGTGACTCAACCTTGGCTCACTGCAACATCCGCCTCCCAGGTTCAAGCGATTCTCCTGTCTCAGCCTCCCAAGTAGCTGGGATTACAGGTGCCTGCCACCACGCCTGGCTAATTTTTGTATTTTTAGTATAAAAGGGGTTTTGCCATATTGGCCAGGCTGGTCTCGAACTCCTGACCTCAGGTGATCCACCACCTCAGCCTCCCAAAGTGCTGAGATTACAGGTGTGAGTCACTGTGCCCGGTCCAATTTTTTTAAAAAGGAAAATAAAATGGTAAGAATGTGGAAAAACTGGGACCCTCATACACTGGTGGTGGAATGTAAAATGGTTCAGCCACTGCAGAAAACAGTTTGGTGATTTCCACAAAAGTTAAACAGGGGCTTACTATATGATCCCACAGTTCTACTCTTAGTCATATACCCAAAAGAATTGAAACAGGTACTCAAACACGTACGTGTTCACACATGTTCAAGTAGCACTTTTCACAATAGCTAAACATGGAAACAGTGCAAATGTCCATCAATTAATAAATAGATCAACACATTGTGGCATACATGGACAATGGCGTGTTTGTCAGCTATAAAAAGGAATGAAGTAATGATAAATTCTACAATGTGGGTGAACCTCAAAAATGTCATGCTGAGTGAAAGAAGCCAGCCACAAGAGGTCAAATATTGTATGATTTCATTGATGTGAAATATCCAGGATAGATAAATCCCTAGAGATGGAATACTGATTAGCAGTTAACGGGGGCTGGGGGGAAAGGGAGAACAGGGAGAAACTGCTTTATGGGTAAGCCTTTTTTCTGGAGTGATGGTAATATTTTGAACTGGATAGAAGTGATGGTTGCACAATATTGTGAATGTGCTAAATGCCACCAAACTGTTCACTTTAAAATTGTTATTTTTCTTTAAATTCTTTTAAAAGTTAAAGAACCATTGTACTCTTTTTGTTTGTTTATTTGAGACAGGATCTTGCTCTGTCACCCAGGTGGGATGATCATGGCTCACTGCAGCTTTGACCTCACATTTAGCCCAGGTTGGTCTGGAACTCCTGGGCTCAAGCGATACTACTGCCTTGGCCTCCCAAAGTGCTGGGATTATAGGCGTGAGCCATCACACCTGGCCTATTCTACTCTTAAGTAAAGGAATATACAAATACAAAAACTGGTCATGAATGTTGATAACAGCTTTATTTGTAACAGCCAAAGACCGGAAGCAACCCTGATATTATCAACAGGTGAAAGGATTAACATATTGTGATACATCTATACAATGGAATACTATATGGGAATAAAAAGGAACAAACTATTGACAGATGCAACGACTCAGGAAATTTATTGTACAACATAGTGACCATAGTTAATATATACTTGAAAATTGCTGAGAGAGTAGATTTTAACTTACTCCATAAAAATATGTGGAGTAATGCATATGTTAATTAACTTGATTTAGCCATTTCACAATGTTTATATACATCAAACCATCATATTGTACACCATAAATAAATTTTTATGTTAATTTAAAAATTAAAAAAGATCAGCCTTAAATAAAATAAAAGTACTCTGACATTCTAAAATTAAAGACTGTTTGTATTTTGAGAGATACAAACCGGCAAACCAAAAATAAAGAAATCCAAATACTAGGAAAACAAGGGAAAATATGCTCAACCTTCCTTAGTTCTGTTTTCCTGCTTTCTTCCCTTCCTTATCCTCTCCCTATCGCCTACCCTTCCTCCTCCTCTCTTTCCTTTCTCCTTCCCTTCTTTCAGTCTTGGAACTAATACTTAAAAATGCTAACAATTGTTAATATGTATTAATAGCAATATGTATCTTGTTCTTATACTTTATATTTATGTGTTCTTAGAAAGGGAGAAATAAAAAGGAAAATGTTATATATATAAAAAAAAGACATGGGTAAATCTCAAGAGAATTATGCTGAGTAAAAGAAGTCAGACAGAAAGTGTTCATACTGCATGAGTATATCTATGTAAAGTTCCAGAATACACAAACTAATTTATAGGGATAGAAAGCAGATCAAAGGTTGTCTGGGAAAGTGTGACTGCATGGAAGAGTGGGAGGCAGGGGACCAAGAAAGTTCGTGGGGTTGATGAATATGCTCATATCTTGATTTAGGTGATAATTTTATGGGTGTGTACATTTGCCAAGACTTACTAAATTGTAGACTTTAAACATGTCAGCCTACTGTATGTCAATTACACCTCAATGAAGCTTTAAAAAAAATCTAACAAATTTGAATGAAAAGTAAGCATACTCCAACCATATGACCCAGCCATTTTGCTTCTAGCTAAAATAAAGAAATATATGATTTTACAAAAATTAATGCACAAAAAAGAATGCACAAATATTCATATTAGCTTTATAATAGGTAAAGACTGGAAGCAACCTAGATATTCAACAGGTGAATGAATCAACACATTGTAGTACATCCATATAATGGAATACTACTCATCAAAACACATGAACTATTTTTGCACTATTGGTGCACTCGATACCATGGATATATTTTTAAAAAATTATGTTGAGTGAAAAAAGACAAAACGGTGTATGCTATATGATTCCATTTATGTTAAACTCTAATAAATACTAACAAACTTAGAGAGAAAGCAGAACAATGGGGACTGGGATTGGGTGTGCAGAAAAGGATTACAAACAGGCACAAGAAAACATAAAGAGTGATGAGTATATTTACTATTTATTTATTTATTTATTTATTTATTTATTTATTTATTTTGAGACGGAATCTCCTTCTATTACCCAGACTGGAGTGCAGTGGTACAATCTTGGCTCACTGCAACCTCTGCCTCCCAGTTCAAGTGATTCTCTTGCCTCAGCCTCCCGAGTAGCTGGGATTACAGGTGCCCACCACCACACCTGGCTAGTTGTATTTTTAGGAGAGACGGGGTTTCACCATGTTGGCCAGGCTGGTCTCGAACTCCTGACCTCAGGTGATCTGCCCACCTCAGCCTTCCAAAGTGCTGGGATTACAGGTGTGAGCCACCACACCCGGCCACATTTACCATCTTGATGGTTTCCCAGGTGTCACACGTATCAAATACAGGCAGATCTCATTTTGTTGCACTTCACTTTATTGTGCTTTCCATATATTGCATTTTTCTTTATTTGCAAATTGAAGGTTTGTGGCAACCCTGCACTGAGCAAGTCTGCTGGGACCATTTTTTCAAGAGCATGTGCTCACTTAGTGTCTCTGTGTCACATTTTGGTAATTCTTGCAATATTTCAAACATTTTCATCATTATTGTATCTATTAGGGTGACCAGCGATGAGTGATCTTTGAGTAATTGTTTTGGGACAGTATGAACGGTACCCATATAAGATGGTGAACTTAAAAAATGTGTGTGTTCTGATTGCTCCACTTACTGGCTATTCTCCCATCTCTCTCCCTCTCCTTGGACCTCGCTATTCAATGAGACTCAATAATATTGAAATTAGGCCAATTAATAACTTTACAATGTCCTCCTAGTGAAGGCGAGTGTCAAGTGAAAGGGGAGTTGCATGTCTCTCACTTTCAATTAAAAGCTAGAAAATCCTAAGACCCTTAATTATATTAAATCTACTCTACCCATGCTCTATCAGTACAACAACAAAGCCTGGGTAACAGCGTATCTGTTTACAACATGGTTTAATGAATATTTCTAAGCCCACTGCAGAGACCTGCTACTTAGAAAAAAAAAGAGATTGCTTTCAAAATATTAATGATCATTGACAATACACCTGATCACCCAAGAGCTCTGATGGAGATGTACAAGGAGATTAACGCCGTTTACATGCCTGCTAACACAACATCTAGTCTGTAGCCCCTGGATCAAGGAGTAATTTCACCTTTTAAGTCTTATTATTTAAGAAATACATTTCATAAGACTATAGCTGTTATAGACAGTGATTCCTCTGATGGATCTTAGCAAAGTTAGTTGAACACCTTCTGGAAAGGATTCACCATTCTAGATGTCATTATAAATATTCGTGATTCCTAGAAGGAGGTCAAAATATCAACATGAACAGGAGTCTGGAAGAAGTGGATTCCAATACTCCCCGATGACTTTGAGGGGTTCAAAACTTCCTTCAGTGGAGGAAGTCACTGCAGATGTTGTGAAAATAACAAGAGAACTAGAATTAGAAGTGAACCCTGACGATGTGACTGAATAGCTGCAATCTCATGATCAAACTTCAACAGATGAGGAGCTGCTTCTTATGGGATATGAAAAGAGTTTTCTTGAGATGGAATCTACAGCTGGTGAACATGCTGTGTTTATTTTTGAAATCACAATAAAGGATTTAAGATATTACATAAACTTAGTTGATAAATCAGAGTCAGGGTTTGAGAGGATTGATTCCAATTTGGAAAGAATTTCCACTGTAGGTAAAATGTTATCAAACAGCACCACGTGCTATAGAGAAATTTTTCATGAAAGTACAATCGATCAATGTGGTCAACTTCACCGTTATCTTATTATAAGAAATTGTCACAACCACCCCCACCTTCAGCAACAACCTGCCTGATTACTCAGCAGCCATCAACACTGAGGCAAGATCCTCCGCCAGCAAAAATATTATGAGTCACTGAAGGCTCAGATAATTGTTAGCAAACTTTAGCAATAAAATATCTTTAATTAAGGTATGCAAATTGTTTCCTTAGACATAATGCTATTATACACTCAACTACAGTATAGTGTACACATAACTTTTATGGAATCCAATACATTCATGTGACTAGCTTTATTGTGATATTTGCTTGGTTGCGGTGGTATGGAAATGAGCTTGAACTATCTCTGAGGTATGCCTGTTTATGTTTCATATCAAAACTTGTATCAAATTGTATATTTTAGATATATATATAGTTTATTGTCTGCCAATTACAATAAACTACAATAAAGCTATTAAAAATATGGCGAATCAGCTGGGTGCGGTGCTCGCTCCTATAATCCCAGCATTTTGGGAGGCCAACAAGTGGATCCCGAGGTCAGGCATTCAAGACCAGCCTGGCCAAGATGGTGAAACTCTGCCTCTACTAAAAATACAAAAAAAAAAAAAAAAAAAAAAAATTAGCCAGGCATGGTGGCGGTCACCTATAATCCCAGCTACTCGGGAGGCTGAGGCAGAGAATTGCTTGAACCCAAGAGGCAGAGGTTGCAGTGAGTTGAGATCGCGGCACTACACTCCACCCTGGGCGACAGAGTGAGACTCTGTCTCAAAAAGAAAAGAATCTAAAATGCAGATCTGACCATGCCACTTCCATACTTAAAATGCTCAAAATGCTTCAACGTTACCTGTCATATGTGGTCAAGGTCTGGCACAATATGGCAACAACTTTCTGCAGCCTCATTCTCCATTTTCCCTTCTCCTACCTTGTAAGTATATTCAGCTCTGACACATTCTGCTTCTATACCATTTCATTGCTTTGGTCATGCCGTTCCTTCTTCTGGGATGTGCTCCTTTTTCTGATTTCTTTAAAATCCCTGCTCCTCCTATAGGGTCTAGCTCAAACGCCTTTCCTTTAAAACCTCTCTGGATTCTCATTGCTACTTAAATGCTTTTTCTTCTTCAGAACCCCTAGTATTTGTACTTATTTCATGATTTCCATCACAGGCTAATCTTAATTTCCCAGCACAGTGATTTGCATGTGTTTAAGTTCCCGAGAAGATTTTATTTTATATTTTTGATAAAGAGTCTTGCTTTATTACCCAGGCTGGAGTGCAATGATGCGATCTTGGTTCTCTGCAACCTCCACCTCCCAGGTTCAAGCGATTCTCCTGCCTCAGCCTCTTCATTAGCTGGGATTACAGGCGCACACCACCACACCCGGTGAATTTTTGTATTTTTAGTAGAGACAAGGTTTCACCATGTTGGCCTAGCTGGTCTCAAACTCCTGATCTTAAGTGATCTACCTGCCTCAGCCTCCCACTAACAACATTTTAAAACTCTGAGGGCAATGACTCCTCTTTATTAATCTGTATATTCCCCGCAACCCAAAGCACAAAGACTTACTAGTAATAGGTGCTTTGTAAATATTTTTGAGGTGAATTGGATAATTTAACTTCTAAGTGACTTCATCCTAAATTTAGCTTTTCTATCCACTCACCTACAAAGAAGTGTATGAATATGAGCAAGGATATTTGAATACCATACATTGGGCTACCCTCATAATAAGCCGTAGTGATAATGCAGGCAGCTTCTCTAAGTGAGAGTTTCATGTAAAATTAAGAAAATATTCTCTAATCTTTGCTGGCCCATAGTTTGCTATTAACATCATCTTTGGGCAATGAATGGAAAATTTGGCTCATAAAAATCAGAAAATGCTAAACTTCTAGACAGGTAAACTCTTACACAATAATTAATTGAATCCAATAGTTCCTGCTACATTCCCCAAACCAAAAACATTGTCATAGAATGCTACCCATTATCCCCACCAAAACTAAGTTCTGGGGCTGGACATGGTGGCTCATGCCTGTAATCTCAGTACTTTGGGAGGCTGAGGCGGGCGGATCACCTTAGGCCAGGAGTTTGAGGCCAGCCTGGCCAACATGGAGAAACCCCACCTCTACTAAAAACATGAAAATTAGGCAGGCATGCTGGCATATGCCTGAAGTGCCAGCTACTCAGGAGGCTGAAGTTAGAGGATCACTTGAGCCCGGGAGGTTGCAGTGAGCTGAGATCGCGTCACTGTACTCCTGCCTAGGCAACAGAGCAAACAAAACAAACAAAACAAAACATACACAAAAACCACCAAGTTCTGTATCTGGTTAGCTTGAAGGGAACTGTGGAGCATTTTCAATAAAAATATTTCTGTTTCTGAGATTATACCCCTCGGGTACCTGGACTCTTCTGAGGTTTGGGTTCCATGATGGCTGTGTGTCCTCCCCTGTCAAAAGGAAGGGTTAGTGTTAGTCCCCAAACAATAGCATGCGTGTTTCATCGACCAGCCACCGCTTCAGTGAGTATTGGGATCATGCTCACGAATGTTGCTGAGATGGGTTATGAGTTTCCCATTCCCATTCTTTCTTTAGTATTTCCCTCCCTGGGCCTGAGGCTGACAGTAGCTGCGGTAACGGGGACGCATCCAAGCAGCTTGTCCTCACTCAGTGGGTGGTTCTGCGGAGGTGTTGTTGAGATGACTGAAGGAGCTGTCTTCCTTGGACTTTCTCTGTTTTTGCTGCATAAGAAGCTTTGATAAGAGAGCTAGGGGATGGCAACACCAGGAAGAGATAAGAACAGGGCAAAGGGCAGGATGCCATGGAGCCAATGCAGTCAAGAAAGTCTCACTGGCTTAGAGGAAGCCCAAGATAAGCCCTTCTCCATGCCAGAGGCTCGCTTTCTCCAGGGGAAATTTAAGAATAAGGACTGCCGGGCATGGTGGCTCACACCTGTAATCCCAGCACTTTGGGAGGCTGAGGCAGGCAGATCACAAGGTCAGGAGTTCGAGACCAGCCTGACCAACATGGTGAAACCCCGTCTCTACTAAAAATACAAAAATTAGCCAGGTGTCCTGGTCCGTGCCTGTAATCCTACCACTTGCCTATAATCCCTCAGGAGGCTGAGACAGGAGAGTCGCTTGAACCCGGGAGGTGGAGGTTGTAGTGACCCTAGATCACGCCACTGTTTTTCAGCTGCTCTTTGTCAAAAAGCCAAAAAAATCATTTTTAAAAATAAAATATTTCTAAAGCCTTTAAAGTTTATGAAATGCATTTGCATACTCTTTTTGCGTGTTTCAGAATGGCCTCATTCTGAGACAGCTCATTTTACAAATGAAAAGCTGCATTTGAGAGAAGACTGGGTGACTTGGACCTAGGTCCCCTGGCAGAACTCCACACAGCACCACATTCATGCTCATGGACACTCCCAAATAACATTCGCCCACCCGGTACCCTGTGGATGTCAAAGTGTGCTTTGGAGGATATTTCTGTCCTTCCAGTGTCTGTGAAGCACTCTGGAGTCATGTGTTGTGACCATTCCACGTTCATCTCCCCACCCACCATAAAAATGAGAGGACAGATAAGGCAGTAGGGTGTGGTGGTTTAGAGTGCTAGCTCTGGCATCTGGGTTTAAATTTCATCTCCACGAATTATGAGGAATGTGATCTTTGATACTTTATAATACTTCCCTACACCTCCATTTCTAATACTTCTCTACACCTCCATTTGTTCATCTGTAACATGAAGGTTATTACCACCCTCATCAGATTGCTGGGAGCATCACTGGAGATACCCTATTGATGAACACTCCTCAGTACATGATAGAAGCTCAATAAATGCTAGTTGTTAGGTCCTTTCCAGCTCAGATATTCTATGATTCTATGGTTGTTTAATAATGGGTAGCATTTTTTGAGTACTTACTATATTCTAGACACTTCTAAGTAATATGTATATGAAATATTTTATGTATATGTATACATATAATTTCACATATACATATACAATCTCATCCTATCCTCATAACCATACTCTAAAGCTTGCACTGTTTTTACAATGATACATCGCCCATTTACAGACAAGGAAACAGTTACTGGAGAGATTAAACAACTTGCCTTTGATCATGTAATGAAAAAGAAGCAGAACCAGAATTCTAACTTGAGAGCTGGCCTTAACTACTTTGTTCTTCCTCCTACCTAAGAAAGTAGAATTAAGTCTTGTCATAGTTCTGCTTGCATTTCTTGTTGTTGCCCCAAACAAAAAAGAAAACCTTTCTGATTCAGCTGTTTGATCTCATTCAGGAGAATCTCCCCACAATCACTGCCTAACCTGTTTATTATAACATTATTTTGGATTTGGTGAATACAACATACCAAGGGGTCCATCCTGTTTCCCTCTGACTATAGTATAACCTAGGAAGCTTATGAAGAAAGAGCCCATGGAAATACTGCATATCTGCAAAATTTTCCATTTCCAAATCTGCAATTGCTCAATTGCAAAAAAGCTTCTAGATCATCCCAGCCTTGGGAGTCCAAACCAGATACACCAAGCAGTACTTACTGGAAGCCAAGTGGTTGCTGGTCCAATGCTCAGGAAAGTGCTTGTCCCGAAGATTCCTAAACTCACTCCTGCTGACTCTGAGCCTTGGTGCCTGGGTAAGGATTAAGTACAAGCTGTGCTTGAAATCTGAACCACCAGGAAGTTCCCAAACTACTATTCTTGAACAGATTTTATTCTTGCCTCAAATTGAAATGGAAGCTGTGCCCTCGGGGGAAGTTCTGGGCCTTCATACCTGTGGCTTGCCGCAGAACCGCCTTGGTGTCCCAGCCATCTAGCACAGGAAAATGATAAGCAAACATTTCATTTCAAAAATTAAAGCAAACAAATTAATAATAATAAAAAAAATTCCTGCCAGACTTTGGACCATGGTTACAATAACCCTTATTGAGAACAATGCCAATTTACCCTCAACTGTCTGCGGCGACTACCCCTGAAAAAAATTCCCTTTGCCTCCTTCAGCCATATCTTAACCAATGTGTTCCTGGGAAGGATAGAAAGGGTTCCTTTGTACCAGATGAGGAAACAAAAACCTGGTTTCTCTAACACACTTGTACATGCCAGTGGTTTCCAGGAAGAGTTGCTCATTCAGCCATAACAGAGTGTTATCATCAACAGGTGGCACTAGGCATATTCCCCTGCACAGCCACCAGCTGCAATTGAGTAAACCATCATGCTTAGACCTGCTGAGTGGTATCCAGCCACCAAAGGGTCTTAGGTGTATTTTCATGTATATTACAAATTTCTAGGGGAGAGGAAGAAGTGACCATGAATTTTATCCTGTTCTACTACCTTTAAAAGTAAAAGTACATCATTTTAATCCACATCCTCATGAGGGTACCTGGGATGGAATCAGCTCAGCCACGGATCCATTGTGTGGTCTTGGCAAGTTAACTGGAGTTCTCTGAGTCTGTTTTCTCATCTGCAAAATGGGACAGATAATACTGACTTCACAGGTTTTTTTTTTTTTTTTTTTAAGTTAAGTACAATTTCACATATAAAAAGCATCTAGCACAGTGCTTTATCCACAGTTAGCATTCAACAGAGGTTATTTCTTTGTTTTTCTCTTTTGTATCCTATGGAGGGTAGATGTTATTGGCTCCTTCATTTAGCAAACCTAGCTGGACTTTAGGCATACAGAAATTATTAATATATTATTTGCTTCCTGCACAGGATCAGTTTTGCTTGATTTAGGAAAAACGACTTCTTAAATTTGATATAGTTCGGATGTCCCCTCCAAATCTCATGCTGAGATGTAATCCCCAGTGATGGAGGCGGAGTCTAGCTGGAGGTATTGGGTCCTGGGGATGGATCCCTCATGGCTTGGTTCTGTGTCTGAGATAGTGAGTGAGTTGTAGCGAGGTCTTTGTTTAAAAGTGTGTGGCATCTCCCCCAAATCTACTGCTCCCACTCTCACCAGGTGACATGCCTACTCCCGCCTCACCTTCTACCATGAGTGAAAGAAAGCGCCTTGAGGCCTTCCCAGAAGCTGAGAGATGCCAGCACTATGCTCCCTGTACAGCTTGCAGAGCCATGGGCCAGTTAAACCTCTTTTCTTTATAAATTACCAAATCTCAGGTATTTCTTTATAACAAGACAGAGAATGACCTAACAGTATTTCCTGGATGCTCTTTTAGGCCAACTTTTGACGATTCTGGAGATAGTATCTTTACATTAGATCTTTAATCAGATACTAGTTGTAGCTCTAAGTAGCTCGTAAAAGGCTTGTACTGATTTCCACTTACTTGAGAACTATAAAGTCCAGACAGACCATTGTTATAATATAGAGACCTAATTAAAAAGGGGAAGAGGGAAAGTTACTGTCAGACTTGTGTTCCTTTGGAAACTATGAGTCAGTTAGATGGGCTTTCCATCAGCAACCTGTTCATCTGTCTGTCCATCCACCTACCCACCCTTCAAACCCACCCTATTCTAGGCTTTTTTGTATTATTTTCCCATAGTATTACAAAACTCTTTGGGGGAAGAAGCCTAATAAAGCTATTTGTACTGTAGATGAACCCATAAAATAAAAACTGAAAAGCAAACAAAAATTGGCACAGACATCAAATACTAAACTTGTGAAACAAACATCCCTATGAAACACAAGCATAAGTTTTTTAAGTTGTCTCCAATGACCTGTAAACAAGGTATGGATTACCTGTCGCAATAAGCAATTGCCCGTTCATCTGAAAGATCAGTAGAGTTATTCGACGACTTCGTTAATTGAGCTTCTCTGTCATGAAGATGCTCTTTAGTTCTGCTGCCTCTTAACCAAAACACAACTGAACAGTTTATATGGCATGGCAATACCTACTACTTATTGGGGATTTTTGTTTTACATAGAATATCTCATTTAATTCTACCTTGTTGCAGGATAAATTTTATTATTCCTAATTTTAAAGGAGGAATTTAAATTTAGAGAGATTAAATAACTAGCTAAGGATCATGCAGCTAGTAAGTGACCCACAGAAATCAGACTGGTCTGTCTTGACTCTAAAGCCTGTGTGTGTTCTTTCATACGCTACACTATGTGAGTCCTGGGCTGAGATCAGTTGGCCTTGCTCCCGGCCTACTCTGACTGTGTGACATTGCGTAGGTTGCCAGATATTTGGGCCTTATGATTCCATTACTGTCCTTTCCCAAAGATCTCTAAGTACCCATTCATCTCTGATTATGATTATGCCTTTGAGTCAAAGTCAAGGGCTTATTAGTGTGCAGGCCTTTTCACTCCATGCCGCATGCTCTTTGTCCATGTGGATAGTAAATGTGTCCTTGTCAGTGACACTGGTAAAGGAGTGACATCAGTCACATCACTTCAAAGCATCCTTACTATACCTCTTCTCTGGAACAAAGAATTCAAGGAAAGCAAGGAGAAAGCTGTACACAGAACAAAGTAATAACAAGGGTATCTTTTAGATTATGTTAAAAATGGTATCAAACCAAGACCTATTTTCTATCATCTGTTTGGTTGTGGTCTGAATCATTTGATGTTTGTAAAGAGAAAGGAACTGATGATATAAAGCATTTTGTGTAATTTTATGTGATTCTCTTCCATGACTGATTTTGGAAATTGCTCTATGGTTAGGACTGTTTTAGCTGTTATAAAAGAAAAAAAAAAAAACCCAACACTCAACAATAGTGGCTTATAATTTATTTATCATACATCATGCAAGAAGTCTGGAGTGGAGCATTTCCAGACTTATTTTGATGACTCAGTGATGTCAGAACTAAGGTTATGTGTCTGATTTTCTTGGCCTTTTCCATACGGCCAGAAGTTGGCTGTCATAAGTAGCATGTTTCCACAACACACCATCTCAAGCAGCAGGGAAGTGTTGGGGGAAAATGAGCATTCTCCTTATGTGCTTTTCACTTCATGGAGAAAAATTTCTCCTACAAGTCCTGGATAAGACTTTCTCTTATATCTGATTGGATTGATCAGCTGTTACCTCAAGAAGACCAGTCATTGGCAAAGAGTAAATGAGATTTCATTGGCTTGCACCAATCGTGATAATTTCCCTTGCTATCTGAACAAAATTGGGGTTCTGCTAGCCAAGAAGATGGAGCATAACTGTTGCAGATATTATCATCCCTCTCTCTCTCCGTCATCCCCTGCCTCCCTCTCAAGATCGTTTCCAAGAACTCTTACTCCTGGTCTCTGCACGCTGAGCACCTTGACCTTTGTACGTGCTGCTCCCTCTCTCCAGCCCATTCTTCTCCTGTTTCTTCTGCTGGCTAACTACTACACATCCTTCAGTTCTCACTCAGACATCACTTCTCAGTGACTCCTTCTCTCCCCAGACGAGGCCAGATTCTTTATGACACATTATCATGGCGCAGTGTTAACTTCAGTACCCATTTTGCCATTTGTAATTTTAGATGCATTTGTCTGATTATTTGGTTAATGTCTGTCTCTTTCTCCACAAGACTGTATAATCCATTAGTACTGTGTCTGTTTCTTCTGACCAGTGTATCTCCAGTAGCTAGCTTAAATGCCCATCCATTCTTTATTTATTTACAGTGTGCCTACTATGTGCCAGGTGTTATAGATAATAGAGAAATGGAAAGATTAGTGTTTTTTGAGAGCTCATAATTTGACCAGGGAGATCCAGAGAAAACTAACTTTAATACTCCATTAGTAATCCCTCCTACTTCACTTTTGTACCTCACTCTTATGATTACACTCTGGACCTTGGAACTACCCATTCTTGCATGACCTTTGATAACTTTGACTCTGGTGCTCCACTTTCCAACTGCAATCTCCCTTCCTTCTATGCTTTACATTTCTTAACTTCATCCTTTCCAAGACCTCAAGATTCTAGACCCTTCCTCATTCTTTCAATATGTCTGCTGAGATCAATGTCCATTACCAGCTGAAACTGCCACTCTCTCAATCCCCTACAAAAGGACATGAAATGGGCTGAACTTTGCACAAGAGTAACCACTGATGGGATCAGGGTGAGCACCTTACCCTATGACTGCTTCTCTATTGGCTGGCTGTTGACCCAGGGAGTGGCCTGACACAAAGAACTTTGCTCAGAAGAGGCAATGGCAGTGAGCCAACCCTTGCTGAAATTTTCTCTTCTCTTTGCTTCCAAGTTACTCTCTCACTTGGTTCTCATCTATACTGATCTATTTCTTTGTTTTGTTTGCTGGGTTCTTTACCAGCATGCAATCCTTACTTTTTGGGGTCCCCAGAGTTCCTTCCTTATATACTATGTTTCCTTACTTTGTAAGTATTTCTCAATGCTGCGAATACTGTGGGTCCATTGAGCTTGGTGACCGTAAATTTGGCAAGGTTCCTGATGTGTGATTTTCTCCAGTGGACTTCAGCTGTTCAGGAGCAGCATGGGGGAGCCAGGGCCTGGGGTTCATTTCAGCTTACCATTTTTGCTAGGAAGATGCCACAGAAGGACAAAGGAGCAAGGGAGTTTAGGACACTTGCTAAAGAATGCTTGAAATGTTGACTTATGGAATCAGAGGGTCATAAGGAGGAAATAACCAAGGACCTAAAAAGGTAAAGGAGATACAAGGAGATTCTTGGGGAGAAGAATCCTGGGTGGCGATTCCTGGTGAGATGTGCCATCAAAGACAGATGGTACGAGCTGACTGAAGGATAGGAAGTAGTGCTTGGAAGGAACATGTTTGATCGATCTTAAAATAGAGACATTGCAAGGCGCAGGTAGCTATGTAGCATAGAAGGTCATTGGTGATGAGGAGGTCAAGGAACTGAGGGGCTAACGTGTTTGGCCATCCACATGGATGTCCAGTTAATGGAGCAAAGTCCTTTTAAAGTTCTCTAAACATTTTAAAAACATGAGAAACAGAATAAAGGTAATTAACTCTACCTGCTTCCCCCAATACACATACATACCTGTGTCCATTTTTGTATCTGGATTCATCTGTTAGAGCAAAAGCAGATGTAGATGCCAAAAGAGGACTTGGAGATCCACAGAAGATTGAAGTCAGAGTCTTCCTTATTTAAAGAGAACACCTGGGTCCAGTTTCTGGGGATTAGGGAATGTACACAGGTGACAGAGGATGGCCCAAAGATTTTGGACTGGGAGTCAGCCAGTGAGACCACCACTGGGGCAGAGGGAGGGGTGATGAGTTCTCCTTCTTTTTTCTCTCATGTCTTTGCCATTGTGGCCCTGAATTTTGGTAGTTCTAACTTGGTTGGCACTGTGCCAAAAGAGTCAGTGTTGGTAGGGAAGGGGTGGCAGTGCAATTGAAGAAAAAGTGGAGTAGGAAGGAAACCCCAAATTAAGGTCCTGTGCAGTGGCCTCTTTCCCACCAGCCCATCACATCGGTACGGTGTGGTGTAACCCTGGAACCCTGTGATTCCTAGAACTCCTGTTGGTCAGTGGTGGAGCTTCCCTGCTGCTCTGGATCTCAGAGCAGCCCAATTTTTTTTTTTTTTTCCACTTCAACTGCTATCATAACAAGAGCAACCCTATTTCATTTCTGGGACCTGGAGAAGGAAGAGCATATTCCATATGGATTCTGTATGAATCATGAATTTGAGGAATCAGGTAAAGCCCAGGAAATCAGACTACACATCCCACTTAGCATCATATTTTATTCTTCTAAAGATTTTTATTCTTCTGAACTCAACTTCTAAATGTTTATTGTTCCAGGAGATGTATATATTTTTAAAACGTTTTCATTCCTTTCACCTTCTATTTAAGTTGAAGGCAGTTAATAAGAAAGAAAATTTCCTTTCAGCATTTATTGGTACCACTTGCGTAACAGGCACAGTTGGGAATTGTGAAAAAAGAATTAAACATAGACTTTGCTCTTAGGGACCTTATGAACTAATATGGCAGATAAATCTGGACAGAAATAACGTGTTAGGCAGGATCCCAGCAGGAAACAGCATGCTCAAAGGATTTATGGAAGAGAATTATTGCAGGGACTGTCTACAGAGGTGGAGGCAGGGTTAAGGGAGCAGCAAGGAATGGTGGTGGGATGGTGGTACAGCAACAGTGGGAAGCCTTCACCTCCTCTAGGCTTGCAGGGATGAAAGGAGGGAGAAGTGTTACCCAATTTTGATGAAAGCTGCAGTCATGAGATAAACCTACACTATAGGGGTAGTGGCCGTAGTCAAGGTATATGGTCAGTTGTCCAGACCATGGCCCAGCATGGAGGGAGCAGGGGGGCTGGGGTGGGGTAGGACAGGGAGAAGCCAGCAAAGGAGATTAACAAGAAGCGTTCAGAGGAGCATGCGGAAAACCAGGAGTGTGTGGCGTCTAGCAGTAGAGACAAGGTTTGGGTGGGTGGGGGGCAGCCACCTGACATGCTGCCAAGAGGAAGGGTGAGATGGATTTGGTAGGGTAATGGCAATTGTGGCTTTGGCAAGAACCATTTGGTGAGTGGTGTGGAGCCAAAGTCTGATTGGAACAGGTTAACTAGAGAAACGGCCCATCTGTTGAGGACCCTCAGGGCAATAAAGAGTGGAGGAGAGTGGAGAGGGGCTGTGCAAGGGCAAGTGGAGAAGATCCAGAAGGAGTATAATATGAGGATATTAAGTGGTCAGTGCTGTCAGGGCAAGGCAGAGCAAGAGCATGGGGATTCAGAGGAGAGAGCCACTCTCCCAAAGCGGGAAGAGAAAGAGACAGAGGGAGGTCTCATGGAGAAGACAGTGTCTCGGCTGGGTCCTACAGGCTGGTGTGGCCAACAGTTTCCATTTAATGCCCCCCACCCCTCCATGTCTCAATTGCCCTGGGTATCTATGTAACTTGTGGACAGCAGACACACTCTTGACCCCAGCAATGGCCCAGTCATGGTTCAGAGGCAGAGGGAGCCTCAGAGGGAAACTGGGTCAAAGGATCCATCTCTTCCTCTGTGCAGGGCCCATGGGGATGGGAGAGTGTTTTGCTTCCACGAGGGAAGCCAGCCTTGCAATGAAGATGAAACAGGATAAGGGCAAAACTGAAAGTCACAGAGATACAGAGCAGCGGCCAGGATGACTTGGCAAACTCTGGACCAAACTGTGCTTGAATTCCATCCTTCCTCTGCACTTTCTCATTATGGGAAACTAAAAACATCCTAACGGTTTAAGTCAGTTTTCATTAAATTGTTTTGTGAAATGTCAAACATCTTGGATGAGAGCTATTATGATTTGGACATTACCTAATTGGCCCAAGGATGAAGATGAGGGGAGGGAGTTTGGAGGCAGAGAAAATATAAGAAAAAGGAAGGTGACTCAACATAGTATAGTATTTTCTAGCATGGAGTCAGACTTCCTGGGTCCATTGCTATGTTCCATAATTTGGAGAAGCTACTCAACCTCTCTATGCCTCAGTTTCCTTGTCTGTAAAATGAGAATGATGATAGTATACTTGATAGAGATGTTATGAGGATTTAATGAACTGATATTTGTAAAGAACTTAGAACAGTGTTTGGCATACAGAAAACACATTATAAGTGCTTGTCCAATAAATGAAGGGCCTCATGTCTGTACTTTACAACTGAACTTGTACATGAGTCCCACCTGTAAAGAGAGGGGCTGGGCTCCCCTTAGAGTTTGAAGACTCTCCAATACTTTATGTAGTGACAATATGGGTGTCAGGTAATTCTTTCCACGTTACATATGAGTAAATAGAGGTTTCAGGAAGGTCAAAATCATTTAAGAGAGAATCTGATAACAAACATCATGATGGAGTTAAAGCCCAGCAGATCAAGAATTAGGACGCTGAGTTTTATGCTTCTGCTCTGCTTCAACTCACTGAAGACCCTGTCTGTCCCCTTTCTTCTTCTTATGGGTATGGGGGTTGACCAGATGATCTTCAGGTACCTAACAGACTTAATAGTTTCATAATAACACCACCATAATTGATTTTCCAGTTTAGCATTTACAAAGCATTTGGACAGTGTCTTCTGCTCATGCAAAAACCTTGTCAGACAGGCATCGTGGACATTATTTTCCCTGTTTTACAACCAGGTAGGGAAGCCAGCTGATGAAAGCTTTCATGTCAGGTAAGTTATCCCTGAGGGTAACAGGAGCTGAATCGCACTGGGAAACACTCGGAGCGGGTGGAAAACACCTCCCTCAGAGTTATTCCATCCAGTGGGGAGGGAGCTGGGGTATTTATATACCAACCCTGCCAATCGTCAGGGGACATTAATTTATTGGCATTTCTAGCCTGTCATACATGTAGCAAAGTGGGCTCAAGGGACCAGAGGAATCCTTGGGGCAAAAACACATGGATTCTGGCAGTTGAGAAAAGGCCAGTGCACTGACATGATTGGCATGAGGAGATATGGACAGCCACCACCAGCACCTACTACCGTCTTCTTGGGAAGGTGCTGTTGTCATCTTTACTTGCAAATAGGCATGTAAAATGTGATTTTAGTTGAGTACATTGCTATTCTGAACTCAGTTGCCTTACATGGGGAAAGGGACTTTGCAAATGTAGTTAAGAATCTGGGGATGGGAAGATGAAACTGATTCAGGTAGAAAGGGGATGCCTGTAACCTCAAGGTAGGCCCAGCATAGTCACAAGAGTCCTTACAAGAGGGAGGGGTAAGGCCAGAGCGGGGTAAAGATGCTACTCTGATGGCTCTGAAGGTAGAGGAAGGAGCTAGGAGCCAAGGAATGTGGGCAGGTTCTAGCAACTGGAAAAGGAAAGGAAAATGTATTCTTCTCTAGAGCCTACAGAAGGAACCAGCCCTGTAGACATCTTGATTTTTTTTTTTTTTTTTTTTTTTTGAGACAAGTCTCGCTCTGTCACCCAGGCTGGAGTGCAGGGGTGTGATCTCAGCTGACTGCAACCTCTGCCTCCCAGGTTCAAGCAATTCTCATGCTTCAGCCTCCTGAGTAGCTGGGATTACAGGCACCAGCCACCACGCCCAGCTAATTTTTGTACTTTTAGTAGTGACAGGTTTCATCATGTTGGCCAGGCTGGTCTTGAACTTCTCAGCTCAGGCGATCCACCCACTTCGGCCTCCCAAAGTGCTGGGATTACAGGCATGAGTCACCGTGCCTGGCCTTTTTTTTTTTTTGAGACAGGGTCTCACTCTATTGCCCAGGCTGGAGTGCTGTGGTATGATCTTGGCTCACTGCAGCCTGAACCTCTGGGGCTCAAGCCATCTTCCCACCTGAGCCTCCTGAGTAAGGAGTCCCCTCCTGGGACTACAGGTTCATGCCACCAGGCCTGGCTACTTTTTGTATTTTTTTTTAGAAATACAAAAGGTTTCACTATGTTGCCCAGGCTGGTCTTGAACTCCTGAGTTCAAGCTATCCTCCTGCTTTGGCCTCCCAAAATACTGGGATTACAGGTGTGAGCCACTGTACCTAGCCATGCTGACATCTTGGTTTTAAACTTCTGACCTCCATAACTCAAAGAGAATCAATTTGTATTGTTTTAAGTACCTAAATTTGTGATAGTCTGTTAGAGTAGCAATTGGAAACTAATACAGAGACAGTGGATGGATATTGGGTGGGTTAATGGAAGAGTCTACCACAGATATCTAGCAGGTATCTTAAACAGCTTGCATAAAACAGAAATTTCGATTTTCATCATCCTTACCTCTTGCATCAAAGTTGTTCCCAATCTCAGGAAATAGCCCCGTGTCATCCACCTGCTTAAGCCAAAAACCTTGAGGTCATCCTGGGTTTCCAGCCTGTTTTTGTTTGGTTTTGAGATGGAGTCTCGCTCTGTCGCCCAGGCTGGAGTGCAGTGGCGTGATCTTGGCTCACTGCAACCTCCGCCTCCTGGGTTCAAGTGATTCTCATGCCTCAGCCTTCCGAGGAGCTGGGACTACAGGCTTGTGCCACCAGCCCGGCTAATGATTTCTAGCCTTTCCTCACATTCCCACCTCAAATTTATCAGCAAATCCTACTGGCTCTTGTTCAGTAAGTGTATACTTATCCCCAGACTCACTGAGTTGTATATATTAAATATGCAACAGCTTTTTGCATGTCAATCATACCTCAATAAAGTGGTTTTTTTAAAAAAGGCCACGCCCAAATCGGACACCTTCTCATGACCCATTCCACCTGCCATCATTTCCACCTAGGTCATGACAGCAGCAGCCTCCCACCTGGCTCCCTGCTCCACTCATTCTCCTGCTAATCCATTCTCCAGAGTGTCTTTCACAATCGTGCATCAGATCCTGTCACTCCCCTGCTCCAATCCCTGCAATGGTTTCCCATTTCATTAGAAGGAATCCAATATGCTTGCCACGGCTGAAAGCCTGACTGATCTGGCCCTGCCTGCCTTTTGCCCCTGCTTTCAGCACCCTGCTCTGCAATACTGGATTTTTTTTTTAAAGTTATTATTTTATTTTTCCGTAAGTTATTGGGGTATAGGTGGTATTTGGTTACATAAGTTCCTTAGTGGTGATTTGTGAGATCCTTGTGCATCCATCAGCTGAGCGGTGCACACTGCGCCATGTATGTTGCCTTTTAGCCCTCATCCCCCTCACACTCTTCTTCCCAAGTCCCCAAAGTCCATTGTATCATTCTTATGCCTTTGCGTCCTCATAGCTTAGCTCCCACATATCGGTAAGAACATATGATGTTTGATTTTCCACTCCTGAGTTACTTCACTTAGAATAAGAGTCTCCAGTCTCATCCAGGTCACTGCAAATGCTGTTAATTCATTCCTTTTTATGGCTGAGTAGTATTCCATCATATATACATATATATCTCTCTCTCTCACACAGTTTCTTTATCCACTCATTGATTGATGGGGATTTGGGTTGGTTCCCATGATTTTGCAAGTGTGAATTGTGCTGCTATAAATATATGTGTGCAAGTATCTTTTTTGAATAATAACTTCTCTTCCTCTGGGTAGATAACCAGTAGTGGGATTGCTGGATCAAATGATAGTTCTACTTTTAGTTCTTTAAGGAATGTCCACACTGTTTTTGTAGCAGCTGTACGAGTTTACATTCCCACCAGCAAACCCTGGCTTTCTTGATGCTTCTCAAAGAGGCCCAGGTGGTAGCTGCCCCAGGGCCTTTGCATTTGCTGCTTGCTCCACCGAGAACCCTGCTCTTTCACACAGCCATGTGGTCCACTCCCTCATTCCACTCTGGTGTCTGCCCAGCTATATTCTCCTCAAAGAGGCCTTTCCCAGCCACTCTTTCTGACATGGACTCCTCTCTCCCACGTCACTGTTTCTGAGCTCCTTCTCCTACTTTATCTTTCTTTATAACCCTCCTCTCTCTATCACTCTCTCTAGAACTGTCTGTCTTCCCTACTAAAAGGTAAATCCTATGAGGACTAAGATTGTTTTGTTCAGTGCCAACAACAGTGCTTGGCACACAGTTCAATAAATATTTGTTAGTTGAAACACACACACACACACGCACACACATATGGTTATTTATATGATTACTTCCTTTTGGATGTCACGGACAGTTAAGGGTAAGTGGTGACTTCCCACGTAGCTGTGGTTTACCTAGAACACGGATTTGTGCATTTTTACAGAGCCACCCACATCTCTCATATCTTTATGCCTGAAAGAGAAATTGGTCTTCAGCTCCCACAAGTCCTGTCAAGCTGGAAGAGAAATTGTGAACCAACTGTGTAATTTCATTGAAAATACAAATCCTCCAACACAGCCCCTTTCAATCACCAAAGGATCTTTTTGTGCTCTCAAATGAGAGGGACCATTGTCCCTGTTGGGTACGTGGGACACTGGTAGGTGCTGGTCGATTATAGCAAACTCTTACCTGGCATTCTTACTTAATCAACTATTTCTAACACATACCCAAATTTCCTGTTTTTTAAAGTGATCAATGCTCTTTTGCCCTTGGTACTTATTTTAGTGTTTTAAAACACACATTTTTGAAAAAGCTGATAGAATATATCTACTTTTTTTTTTGCAAATTCTCTCCTGCTTTTTGTTTTGTTTTCTCTTTCCTCTTCCCCCTCTTATAACCAGTCTCATAAAAGGTGTAGCTATCCCTTAGGACTCTCCTTACGCTCTGAAGTTTCTGAACTGTTCAGCTCACCCTTTTGGGACTATTCTACCACTGGTGAGAAGCTTGGCTGCCAATGGGAATCTCCTGGAAAGGTTTAACAACACTGATTGCTGGGTGCCAGCCTGAGAGATCCTGATTTAGTTGGTCTGGGGTGCTGCCTGGGCATTGAGATTAGAAACCTCTCCAGGTGACTCTAAGGTGTTGCTGGTGTTGACAGCCATCACATGTAGTCCCTCTCATTAGAGTCTTTAGAACTCCTCTTAAGAATCAACTCCACTGGTCGGGCGTGGTGGCTCATGCCTGTAATCTCAGCACTTTGGGAGGCTGAGGCAGGCGGATCGCCTGTGGTCAGGAGTTCGAGACCAGCCTGGCCAACATGGCAAAATCCCATCTCTACTAAAACTACCAAAATTAGCCTGGCATGGTGGCCCATGCCTGTAATCCCAGCTACTCAGGAGGCTGAGGCAGGAGAATCGCTTGAATCCGGGAGGCGGAGGTTGCAGTGAGCCGAAATCACTCCATTGCGCTCCAGCCTGGGCTACAGAGCAAGACTTTATCAAAAAAAAAAAAAAAAAAAAAAAAAAAAAAAAAAAAAAATCAACTCCATAGACTCCTTGAAATTTTCCATACTTCTTAAATTCACAAAGACTTGCCTTTTGCTTGATGACTCAGTTTTCATAAGAACACCCACCAAAGGAAATGTCTCCTTACTTGATTTTAGATTTTTTGGGAGTTTGCAAAACCATTTTTGTGTGTTATTTTCCCGGCTTCTCCCAACATCACTGTGAGGTGGGCATTCAGGGCTAAGATGAGGCAATGGAGCTACAGCAATGGTCCACAGAGTTAGGCTAGGGCTGCCAAATTTAGGAAAATAAACAAAGAAACACAACAAAAAATAACCCTAGCCAGACTTGGTGGTACACACCTGTGATCTCAGCACTCGGGCAGGCTGAGGCAGGAGAATTGCTTGAACCCAGGAGGTGGAGGTTGCAGTGAGCCGAGATCGTGCCACAGCACTTCAGACTGGGCAACAGAGCTAGACTCCGTCTCAAAACAAAAAACAAACAAACAAAAAAACCTACCCACACAGGACACCCATTTAAACTGAAATTTTAGATAAACAACAATTAAGTTTTTAGTATAGTTTGTGCAATAGTTGGGGTATATATTAAAAAATGGTTTTTCTAATTGAAATTCCAATTTAACTGGGCATCTTCTATTTCATATGGCAACTCTACACTCAGAGCTCACTCCTCTTCCAAAGCTCAGGCTAGCATCTTATGCCATTCTCTTTCCTGCCTATGATCTGCAGCAGCTTGACTACATCGCTTTTGGAAGACATTCTTCCTCTTCACTGCATGGGTAGCCGTTATCCTCAAAAAGAACCTCTTCTGTATGTCAGCATCATTTGCATGTCCTTTTGTTCCCCCCATCCTAATCTCCTTTCTGTGGCCTCCATTATTGATAAGATCAAGCTGGTTTAAAAAACACAACCCAACATTTACTTGCCTTTTGCTTGATGACTCAGTTTTCGTAACAACACCCAACAAAGGAAATGTCTCCTTATTTGATTTTAGATTTTTGGGGAGTTTGCAAAGCCATTTCTGTGTGTTATTTCCTTGGCTCTGCCCAACATCCCTGTGAGGTGGGCACGAGACCTGTGGAGATAGGCATTATTTCCTAGGTACTCACATAGGACTAATTCTATTTGAGGATGAAAGAAGAATGGTTTGGAGAGATTAAGAGACTCCTGAGGTCATACAGCTTGGAAGTGCCAAAGTTGGGATTTGAACCTGGGACTGTCTGACACCAGGGCCTTTTTTTTTCTTAATTAGCATGACATGAAAACAAGAAGATGGTACTGAGGGCCTTGTGGCTTAGCTATTCAAGTTTTCCAGACTTGCTCAGTTTGACTTTCTGCAACTCCTGGGGTGTGGAACAATCATTGGATAAACCTTTTTCCATTCCATGTGGGTGACTTGAGAGATTAAAAGTGTTGACAATATAGCAACCCATAAGATGCATACATATTCTTGGAAACCTTATTTTTAACCCTGAAAAAAAAAAGTTG
Source organism: Piliocolobus tephrosceles (assembly GCF_002776525.5). Taxonomy (NCBI): domain Eukaryota; kingdom Metazoa; phylum Chordata; class Mammalia; order Primates; family Cercopithecidae; genus Piliocolobus; species Piliocolobus tephrosceles. The sequence goes on from NC_045442.1 coordinate 19,874,421, forward strand.
TCACCACAAGGTTCTGGAAGAAAGATTTCAGCAGTCATTGCCAGCAAAGTCAACACTAAATCAACCCGGGGACATGTTCTTTAAACACATTTGCTGAGGCTAAGGGGCAAATAGTTTATGCTGATTCTGGGTAACTGGCCACAAATATGTGTCAGAGAGGCTTTTTTCCAAGTGTTCGGTATCTTGTTTGGTATAAGCTTCTCCTGTGCTTTAGCCCTCTGTAAATATTTGTGCAATTAATGTATGCTGGCAAATGTCTCAAGAGGAAGGCAGGCTACATTATGCCAAGCAAAATTGTAATTAGCAACACAAAAGAAAAAGAATTTGTCTCTTTCATCTCAGTGCTTAAAAATTGTCAGCACTTAAGGCAGCTGGAAGCTTCAGAAAAGATAATTTGCAAAAGCTCATTTTCCTAAGCGTTTGAGAATGTGTCCTATACCCTAATATATTAAACACACACACACACACACACACACACACACACACACACACACATTCACTGGAGAATTCTGTGTTCCCTTCACTACTTAACATTAATCTAGATAATTACAAAAGGTGCTGTAGAGAAAAGTTCCTTTAAAAATGTCAACCTCAAAATGTCGTTAAGGGGAGCATTTTTGCATTGTGGCACCTATGAGGCACTGGAGGAGAGGGAATACATGAGTGGCCCATCTTGTCTAGAAATGATTGCCTAAGTGATGCAATCGAGAGGAAGAGAAAGAGGTGCGCCTGCTGACACCAGCTGGAGAAGCCGGTGCACCTGGACCCATGCACTGAAAGCTGTCTGCTGATCCACCCCTCCCTCACACTCCGCAGCCTTCCTCAAACCGGCCTGTCAACATGGGTTTGGTGTTTCTGTGCAGCCTTTGGAAGTTTCTGGACAAGAACGCTCCACTACTGAACTCATTTATGCCCTGAATCCTTTGCTATTCTATCTGGGCATAGGATGGCTAGCTGGGTCTGCGAACAGCCAATGCACTGCTGGCCCCTGGGTGATCTTTTTTCAGCTGTTTAATTTGGGCTTTGCTGCCACTCCTGCGGATCTTTTGTTATCAGAGTAAAGCCTGTTGTCTGAGGACCACCTGCCTCAGAATATCTAGGAAGGTTGGTTAAACATGCAGATTCCTGGTCTCCACCCCAGACCTATTGATTTGCAATGAGGATGCAGTGGGGCATAGTGATTTCCTTCCTAAACAGATCTTCCAGGAATTCTCAGGCCGTCTTCTGCCTGCTGACCTTAATTTCCTCTCCACCACCTTCCGTGCAGCCTTTTTGGGAGGCTGGAATGGAAGATGATGAAAATATTTCCTTTGGAACCCCTCTCGGACTCCCCAGGCAGGATGCACCCCCTCTGTATTCCTGGGTAATGTACACATGACTCTGTTACAGCCACCACGCCCTGGAGGGATTTGTTCACCTCCTTTGATATAAGCATCCTTTCTTGGTCGTCTTTTTAGCCTCATCCTAATATAACATCTGGCATCTAGTAGGACTCTTTGAGTGTTTGCTGAATAAAGCAATCGCTGATCTAATAATAATCCCTTCACTTCTGGGAGACCTCAGGTTGAAAGCATAGACTGAAGAGCATGACCAAGGAAGAGACCTGGAGGTAGAAAGAGCAAGTGGAGGCATCCAGGAGGGCATCTTCCATTCTTGCCCCTCCATGAGCCTCATGTCATCGTCATCATCATCATTCATCACCATCATCTTTGATATCCACTACTCATCGATTACTTTGTAACCGAGTGGCTTAGCTTCAAATACTGTTTTAAGAACGTTTTTTTTTCGTTCCTTTCCCACCTTATGCTCCCATGCCTATGCACATTTATTTACCTAGATTCTTGTTAAGCTCACACCATGCTCACTTATCTTGTCGTGTATTTCCTTAGAAGCTTCAGGGGCCGAATCCTGATATGGATGAGGCATCTCTGGAATTCTCTCCCTAGTAGAAGATGGCTTCAAGGATGGAGTTCACTTCCAGCGAGACAATAACTGCACGATTGACTGCAATTAATTTGTAACCTGGTCGGGCCCAAGATGGCACTGGCCCCTTTGCCAGTTGGAATAATAATTCAAGATAAGCCACCGGAGTGAAACATGCCACCTGGCACCTGCTAGCCCCTCCTACCTCTCTGTATTCCAAGCCCCTATTCTTAAACCGTTGCCCTCTCTCCAGAAATTGAAAAGGTAGCAATTTTCCAAAAGGATTCTGACCTTTTCCCCTTGCTGGCAATGGATAATAAAATTCACTCTCTTTTGATCACACCTCGTTCTTGTTATTTTGGCTTCTTTCTGTAAGTGGTGAGCAGCCAGACCCTCTTTTGGTTACAACTTTGTGCAGGCATTACACTAAGCACTTCATATACATTATCTCATTAATCTTCACATTACCATCCTCATATGGAGATGAGGAAACTGAAGGACGGCCTAAGGTTATGTGAGTATTAAATGGTTAAATGACAGAGTTAGGATTAGAACTTGGATCAGACTCAGAGCCTAATTTTTAAACATGAATGGTTAAAAGCACCTCTGCTAAAAAGTTTGATGCTGTACTAATCGAGATCTGCTTTAAATAGCTGAAGCTAGAACTAGCAACGGAGACCAAACCTATCTTACCATTTACACTTTCCTCTTTCCCAACTCTTTCCTAAATCTTATACTATTTACTCGGGTCAGACCCTTAAAGCTCGAGAAATGCGCAGCCTTGTTTATTTGCAGCCATAACTCCATGTGCCTTCCAAATGTAAATTCTTTGACATAGTTTGGCTTTAAATGATTACAACAAATTTGTTAGAAAACTGCAGTGCCATAAATATTCATAGTGCCCTAAAAACCAAAACTTACGCCAAAGCAAACTCATCGTATTTGACTTTTGTGTTTTCTGATGTTTATTATGTACTTTTAGAGAGCCGTTCCTGCATGAACCTACAAGCTAACGGAGTTTCCGCGTCCACATCAGTACTGTGGTACTGGCTGGGCTTTCCACATATGCCCTTGGTGTGTTTGTGTTAATGATGTATGAATCAAAAAGAATTATTTGCCACCTGATCCAAAACAAAGCCCTGAGGTCTATCAAAAAGGTGACCTATGTGGCCTGAGGGCACACTGGCTCCAGTGTCCACTGGGCTCTAGGGACAGGACGGGTGGAAAAGACAAGCTCTGAAGCCTCAATGCTCAGCAGTCCTGCCACCACCAAAAACATGCAAGAAATGGCTCCTTTAATCCCATTATGTTTATGAAAACATTTTAAAGGCTGCAATTCCCATTCACAGACACTTTGAGATCATATAATCCTTTTATGCAGCAAAGGCTTATTTAACAGGGAGATGGGTAAAGAAAGTAAAAAGTGTACTATATACTTTAAGGGTATCGTGGAGTTTTTTTTTTTTTTTTTTTTAATTTGAGATGGAGTCTCACTTTGTCGCCTGGGCTGGAGTGCAGTGGCGGGATCTCAGCTCACTGCAAGCTCCGCCTCCCGGGTTTACGCCATTCTCCTGCCTCAGCCTCCCGAGTAGCTGGGACTACAGGCACCCGCCACCTCGTCTGGCTAGTTTTTCGTATTTTTTAGTAGAGATGGGGTTTCACCGTGTTAGCCAGGATGGTCTCGATCTCCTGACCTCGTGATCTGCCCGTCTCGGCCTCCCAAAGTGCTGGGATTACAGGCTTGAGCCGCCGCGCTCGGCCAGTGGAGTTTTAAAAGAGATTACGAGAGCTTGAAAACCTGTCTTCCATGAAAGCTCCAAAATATTGTTTTATTAATTTTTTGTAGGCATGTACTATCACCGCCATGTTCAGTGCAGAGGGGAGACCAA
>NC_045442.1:19878632-20022606 GCF_002776525.5 Piliocolobus tephrosceles
TGTGTGTGTGTGTGTGTGTGTATATACACACACACACACGTGGTCCTTGGCCTCAAAATAGAGCTTCCTAAACTGTAATGTACACATGGATCACTTGGGAATCTGGTTAAAACGCAGATTCACGTTGAGTAGGTCTGGGGCGGGGTTGAGAGTCTGCATTTCTGACAAGCTCCCTGGGGATGCTGATGTGGCCAGTCCAGGCACTCGCTCAGTGTTGCAAGACACTAAAACATTTACAAGGCAGTGTAAAGTAGCTTTCTGATCTGCATGTCTTTGAAGAACTCTTCAGGATACCCGGGCTGCTGCTATTTGTCCAGTGGCTAATTAACACAGAAGAATTGTTGCCATAAACTGATGACCAACACAGCCTCTTACCTGACCAGATGTTTTCTGGAAAAGGGCCTGAAAGATGAAAAGCTGGCAAAAATGGTGTGCTTCCAGGAAGTCAAAGGCAATCAATCCTTGCTCACCAGACTAGCTGGTAATAAAAGATTTCAGGTGACTTCAGATTTGTACGACGGGGCAAAATAAGGGATTTGTCAGCCAGTGCCTAGGGCATTTTGGTGGATGTCATTTTCTTTCTCACAGAGAGGCCTTGGTTTCCTCGAGGTTTTAAATCATGTAAATTCAGTGACCGCAGGACTTTCAGACCAATTTGTAGCAATTCATAAACACATTGGGCTGATGACAGCTTGTGGAAATTTGCTCAGACAAAAAGTCCAGGGCAGAGCCCAAAGCTGTCTGTGAATGTATTAATAGTTAAAACATTTTAAAAATATATTTATTTTTTCCTTTTTATTTTTGAGATGGAGTCTTGCTCTGTTGCTGGAGTACAGTGACACGATCTCAGCTCACTGCAAACTCCACCTCCCAGGTTCAAGCTATTCTTCTGCCTCAGCCTCTGGAGTAACTGGGACTACAGGTGTCCACCACTGTGCCTGGCTAATTTTTGTATTTTTAGTAGAGACGGGGTTTGACCATGTTGGCCAGGCTGGTCTCAAACTCCTGACCTCAAGTGATCTGCCCGCCTCAGCCTCCCAAAGAGCTAGGATTACAGGCATGAGCCACCGTGCCTGACCTGATAACTAAAAACTTAAATAACCTAATGGCACCTTGAGGAAAATGAAAATCCAAACAGAAATCCAGCTTGGAGCTCATAAAGCCAGTGGGAATGCTGTAGTCTGCACTGTCTTCCCACAGGACAAGGGCAGTGCCTGTCTGATACTCCTGCGAGGAGGAACTGGGGTTCTGAACAACGATGAGAATTGGGATTGTATATTCATCAGGACTGAACTCTCCTTTAGGGTAACTTGTCATCAGAATTTTGGAATATAAAAAGTCTGGAAAGTTTAGAATGAAGGTGATATGACTGCACACATTTCCAAGTTGAATTCAGATTTCTGATCTCAATAAGTAAGTGTCTGCCATGAAGTATTCAAGGACTAAGACTTTATTAAAAGTCTAAGGGATGAAAGGTCGTATTCATCATCTGTAAGCTATAACTTCGCAGAAAATTCAGGAAAAATTAATCCTGACACTTGGGAGCATTTCTTTCCCTTTAATGAAGGTTACAAGGCAAATAACTAGATTGTATGGTGTTACTTCAAATTGCAATGCGCTTAGGCCCTTTGATTTCTGTGATAGAGATCTTTATTAGATATAGCTTATTTTCCAAAGAACAGCCTGAGAATTCTGGGAATAGCAGTGTGGATGCTTGTTATGATCTCCAATTTTGAACATTTGGAGTATTTTAGATGGCAGGAAACCAGGGACAAGTCTAATAAATGCACCCAAAATTAGTTTTCTTATTTGAAAGCAGATACTTTTTATGTTATCTGATTTTATTGCCAAAATTAATAAATGGCAGCCCATTGCAAACATCTTTCTAAGTTGATTAACCCTTCATGTGAAGAGTCCTGGCTTCCCAAGTAATTACCTACTTATTAGTGTACTAACTTCAAAAAAATTATATATTATGTGTTGAGGTCAAGTCAACAGGGTCAATTCTTCTTCTTCTTCTTCTTCTTTTTTTTTTTTTTTGAGACAGAGTCTCACTCTGTCGCCTAGGCTGGAATACAGTGGCTCGACCTTGGCTCACTGCAACCTCCACTTCCTGTTCAAGTGATTATCCTGCCTCAGCCTCCTGAGTAGCTGGGACTACAGGTGCCCACCACCATACCTGGCTAATTTTTTTGTATTTTTAGTAGAAGTGGGATTTCATCATGTGGGCCAGGCTGGTCTCGAACTCCTGACCCCAAATGATCCACCTACCTCGGCCTCCTAAAGTGCTGGGATTACAGGCGTGAGCCACTGCGCCCAGCCAATAGGGTCAATTCTTATCCTGTTTTCTCATTTCTCCATTGTCATAAATAACTTCAAAAGGAAAGCAAACCGGACAGGTTAAGAATTAAGCAACTACATTTTTAATCAATACATACGAACATTTGTTTGTTAACCAGTTACTATTAGGCAGAAAAAAAAACAGTCATTTATCAAGAATTCAAAAGATAACACCACCTTGAAAATAAAGTGCCAAAAATCTTTGCCATAAATTCTTCCTCAATTATAGAACTAAAAGTAACAAATATTTACTCAAAATAAGGCTTGGAATTATCTAAAAAGTTCCAGATATATTTTAAAACTATAACAGATTTTGCACATGAAGCCAAAACAGATTGTTTTACACATACATAGACTATCTGACAACTTAATGAATAAATGATTGAATGGATGAATTGTTGAGCATTAGTGATTACTTATGTTCACATTATGGGCCAGGCTTACATCCATTTCTTGTTCTTCTCCTGCCTCACTGTCCCTTGCTCTTCTAAGGCCCTTGGTAAGGTGGCTTCCAGGTAGGCCTGGGCAGTAAGGTGCTGGTGGAGGATGTGAGGGCAGGAGAGGTGAGACCAAGGTATTCTCTATATCTGACTCAGCTCAATCCATCTCAGGCAGTGGCTTTGTCCTTGTCATGGCTCCACTTTCCACAATCCATTAGTGGTCCTACCTCCCACTAGGCAGCCCCCACCATGGTTCCAGCTCCTCTGGATGATCCGACTACTAGACTCAGGAAACCAAACCTCTTCTCATTATCGTCATAGCCCTGGGTGTGTTAACAGCTTCTTGCTGTTTGGCTTCTCTTTTATCATCTATGTAAGTCAATTTCCTGTATTAAATTCCCTCTGTTGAAACACCTAGAATGGTTTCTGTTTTCCAGACTGGATCCTGATGGATACATATCAGAATCATTTAGCTTTTTCTCCTCTTATCTGGAAATTTTTGCATGAAAATCTGCCCTAAGCCAGTGAAAAATCATTCAAATCACACTCAATACCCACATTCTGCAATAAAGGTCCGTTAATATTCCCTTGGCTGTGTTTTGTCAAACATTGGGATTCTCTTTGCCAAGTGCAAACATGACTCTGCCTACCACTGTTACCACCAATTACAGTGGACACAGCCACAAGCTTTCTCCAGAGGTCACTTTTGTTGCATGTATTAAGTCTAATAACAAGGTAAAAGACATACAAAGAGAAAATTAATCTTAAGAGAAAGTTACACAGTTACCAAATGAATAACATTATTTAAAAAGTCTCTGAAAATTCAGAGAACAAAAGACAGCACCAGAAAGTTTCTTCCCTGTTGAATCAGTACATTTCCCGAAATGAAAATCCTGGAGAATTTCTGAATATTTCAAGAGCATCAAAAAAAAAAAAAAAAAAAAAAAAAAAAATCTGATTCATTAACGAGTGATCCATTGCTTCTCAGCTAGAATGCACCCCTGATATGGCTAACGACTGAAGTAGAGTTCCTTGGTGAGCATAGAGACCACACAGGGGATCTGCTTCTTCTCATGGAAGCGTGGGTCATCAGACTGAGACTCAAAGTGCCTGGCGACTCTGTCATTCACCCTGGTGAGGATCTGCATGATCTCCAGGTCTTTCCCGTGCTCCTCCAGGATGGAGCAGAGGGCTTGCACAAACCAGGAGCCTCTTCCTGGGCTCCTCCACGAGTAATAGCCTTCAACAGGAAAGAAAGGAGATAATCAAATCAGCTAATTCTGACAGCTGCTCCACTCACCAATGAGACTGACTATATGGGGCTTTTACACCTGCTTTTCAGAAATGATTTCACTCTACTCTGCACACAAGTCATTAATGAGAATTATGCTGGTGTGCTCAGAAAGCAAACATCTGAGATTCAGAGGGTTGGTATGAAGATGCTAGAAAATACTTTGGGTATTTCAGTATGGAAATCCTATGACAGACAACATCACTAAGGGCCAGCCTTGGTGAATGGTGCCAAGGTACTCTCCTGTGTCAGTTCTCATGGAGGTACCCACCTGATAAATATCAGATACGTGGGTGTGAAACAGATCTGCACATGCAGACTTCCAAAGGAAATGCTGGAGGTCTATTCCATAACTCTGGAACTCCTCACTACCCTTTGGGGGTCAGTGCTACTTTCTAATCCAAATCTACTACAGAAGGAATTTGCAGGGAACCTTGAAGAATTCTGAGATGTGTTCCTGCTGCTGGAGTACACGGGAGTAGAGGTGGACCCTGCTGAAGAAATCTAGAGGAACGAGGAAGCTGAATGCCCAACTGTCTGAGGGGCAGGGCCAGGAGAGCCTGATGCCCTGGGAGGGCAAATCTCATCCTATAACTCCCTAACCTAAAACAGTTTGCTTGTACCACTTTATCTGGGTAACGTTCAGGCTGCTTGACACAGCACACAGGGCCCACCATGACAGGGCCACTTGCCTACCTGTCCTGGTTTGATCCTGGCCGTGTCCTGTCACATCCAATGCTATGGACTGAACTATGTCTTCCCAAAATTCATTTATTGAAGCCGCACCCCACAATGTGACTGTGTTTAGAGGCAGGGTCTTTATGGAGGTAATTAAGGTCCAATGAGGTCACTACGGTAGGGCTCTGATCCAAGGGGATTGGTGTCCTTATAAGAAGAGACACGAGAGACCTCACTCATTCTTGCTCTCAATCTCTGCCATATGAGGCTATAGCAAGAAGGTGACCATTTATGAGCTAGAAAGGGAGCCCTCACCAGAAAGTGACTTAGCCGACACCCTGATCTAGGACTTCCCAGCCTCCCTAACTTAGAGAAATAAATGTCTGTTGTTTAAGCCACCTTGTCTAAGGTATTTTGCTATAGTAGCCCAAGAAGACTGATATACCCTGCGATCCAGCCCCGAGTTTTACCAAATGCATTGGGCTATCCGGTCCCTCAGTACTCTGTCGACAAGCCCTTCTCTTACCCATGCTGTTTGAAATTTTAGGCTCAGTTACAGCAGCTTCTTTTTCTCTTCTTTTTCTTGAGACAGAGTCTCACTCTGTCGCCCAGGCTGGAGTGCAGTGGCGCGATCTCGGCTCACTGCAAGCTCCGTCTCCCAGGTTTACGCCATTCTCCTGCCTGTCTTCCGAGTAGCTGGGACTACAGGTGCCCGCCACCATGCCCCACTATTTTTTTTTTTTTGTATTTTTAATAGAGACGGGGTTTCACCATGTTAGCCAGGATGGTCTCGATCTCCTGACCTTGTGATCCGCCCGCCTCGGCTTCCCAAAGTGCTGGCATTACAGGCGTGAGCCACAGCGCCTGGCCCAGCAGCTCCTTTTTAACATAGCTTTTCTCATCTGCCTCCTTGCTCAGAGCACCTACAACTCTACTACTGGGTTTGTTTACACAGACATATGCCCCCATTACACCTCCTCCCTCTCAGGAGCAGAAAGACCAAATTATTTTCTATCTTATGCCATCCTTAAAAACTTGTGAAGTTATCGCTCTCACAAAATCCCATCTGTAGATTCTGCCAGAGCTGGTTTTCCAAACACATCAACCTATTTACTGTAACCAGTACCCTTGTGCCAAATACTTGACACAACTACTATTACAGCTGGGAAAATTCTAACTTAGTGCTGGTTTGTACCCAAAACAAAGGAAGGACTTTCATTGAACAGACTCAGTCAAATGTGGTGCTCGGTAAATAGTGAGGAGGTATGCCCATTGCTGGCATTTTCTGGTACCTGCGTAGAGGCTGCAGTGTAAAGGAACCTTGGCTGGGCCACAGCTCTACTGTGCACTGAAATCTCTACCTGACCTTAGGCATATCACTTAGGTTCATCCAAACTAAAAATTATTTTATTTTATCTGTAAAATCAGGACAGGAATAACACTTTTCCTAAATACTTATGGTATTATTGTATATGAGAAAAAATACAGGCAAGACACTCTATGTTATAAAGTACTATAGAAATGTGTGTCCTTATAATTTCCAAAATACTACTAATAAATGAATAAATCATTTATTTATGAATCATTCATTTATTAATGAATGAATAAATCATTTATTTATTTATTTATGAATGAATAAATCATTCATTTATTTATTTATAAATAAATAAGTCAGCTTTCCTGGAGAGAAAAGTGAATGCATTTCCGTGGTAGGCAGAATAATGGTGCCCAAAGATGTCCATGCCCTAACCCTGGAACCTATGAACATGAAACCTTATGTGGAAAAAAGGACTTCGCAGATGTGGTTAAGGGTATCGGACTGACATGGGGAGATGAGCCTGGAGTATCCAGGTGGGTCTCATCTAATCACAGGCATCCTTTCTCAGCTGTGATCAGGAAGAGAGCACTGTAACGACAGAAGGGTCAGAGAGATGAAAAGTTGCTGGCTTTGAAGATGAATGAAGGGGCCACAGCCAAGGAATGCAGGTGGTTCTAACACGCCACATAAAGGCTGGGAAATGGATTTTCCCTTGAGCCTCCAGAAGGAATGTAGCCCTGACAACCTGTTTTGGAGTTCTGACCTCCAGAACTGCAAGATAATACATTTGTGTATTTTAAGCCACTGTGTTTGTAGTAATGCATTACTGCAGCAAGAGGAAACCAATACTGCCCCCAAGTCTGTGTTTTGATGACAGAATGGGCTAACGTATGCTTGGCAGACAATGGACGTGATACCTGGAACCGTGGAATAGGCGAAGAGGAAGTCAGCTTCCACTGGGATCTTATATCGAGGATTAGCATCTGTGTCATTGATGGGCCCCGAGTCAGCCTGGATGCCATCATCGAGCTCTGTCCCTCGGCAAGCCTAAGTATCAAAGTAGACATCATTCCATGCAGTTGGGAGCAGAAATGTATGTCCTGTTCACTGCTGTGTACCAATACCTAGAACTGTGTCTGGCATACTTAGGAGCTCAATGATAATGTGATGAACAGATAAAGGAATGAATGTGTGTCAAATTACTAAGCAAATCAAATAAAAGTATTGCAATGTCTTAAAGAAACCTTCATAATCTGTGGCTGGGTATGGAGGCTCACACCTGTAATCCCAGCACTTTGGGAGCCTGAGGTGGGTGGATCACTTGAGGCCAGGAGTTTGAGACCAGCCTGGTCAACATGGCGAAACCCCATCTCTTCTGAAAATACAAAAATTAGCTAGGCATGGTGGTGCATGCCTGTAATCTCAGCTACTCAGGAGGCTGAGGCAGGAGAATCGCCTGAACCTGGGAGGTGGAGGTTGCAGTGTGCCGAAATCACGCCACTGCACTGCACCCTGGGTGACAGAGCGAGATTCCATCTCAAAGGAAAAAAAAGAAACCTTCATAATTTGTGATTCAGTGGAAACACATATGCTAACCATTCAGAGAGAGAAAAATTAAACCCTAATTTGAATATGGAAACAGCATTTGGATTTGTAAAAATGATGCCACCCCTGTCACTCTATAATCTTTCCCCATTTTCAAGTGTAGTGGCATTGAAAAGAGGTTACCTGAATGAAGAAGAGTTTGGGTTTCTCTAAAAGGGTTTTGCATCTATCCCCCCTAAAATGGGCTGTCAAATCCTTTATTGGTGTGACACCATCTTTCCCATAAATTAAATTTTCTTCTCCGTGGCTTAAGAGGATGCAGGCGAAGCAGGCGGCATTTGTATGGTCCTCTTCAGAAGCTGTAAGCAAACAATATGAACATTGAAGAGTTAAGGTGTAAGTTCTGGGGGGCCTCACATGCAGCATTTCCAGAGGCAGCCTGGCAGCTGCCTCTGACTATTAGAGGGGTACAAGGGAGGGGAGAGGAGGAGCTGGGGACTGAGCTCCTTTCAAAGGATCCGACTTATCTAAGAAGTTAAGAGACAGGGATAGGTACAATGTATGGGGGCTGATGGGTGTGGCCCAGCTGTTGGCTAGTTTTGTGACATCAGGAGTGTTACTGAATCATTTTGTGCCTTGGTTTCCTTATCTGTACATTGAAGATCAATATTAACTCAAATAAATGAGTTAATATTTGTAAAACAGGCCACATAATAAGCATCATGCAAGTATTTGTTAGAGAGAACAAAATATTATACTAAGTGCAATAAGCCAGTCACTAAAGGGCAAGCACTGCATAATTCCACTTTCAGGAGGTACCTTGAGTAGTCAAGATCACAGAGAGAATATAGAACGGTGGTTAACAGGGGCTGTAGAAAAGGGGAAATAGCCAGTTACTGTTTAACAGAGATAAAGTTTCAGTTATGGAAGATGAAAGAAAGCCTGGAGATGGATGGTGGTGATGGTGACACAACTATGTGAATGTCGTTTTGATCTATACATTTAAAAATGGTTACAATGGTAAATTTTATGTTATGTTGTGTATTTTACCACAACTAAAGAAAATTAAAGAAAAATAAATGAAAATGCTAGATTGGCTGTCCATTTAGGATACTGAGGAGAGGAATCATAAACCATGTAGCCAGCTGGCCCAGCTAGAACTCACCAAAGGCTCTATGATACTAACTGACCAGCTATAGGGTAACTAACCATTACTTTTAATGCCAAAAACCACAATTACTTTTGCACCAGCCCGTAACTAGCTAATATACATATCCTTTCTTCTTCTCTATGATTAATGAGGGGGAAGAATAATATTTATAATTTCTTGAGCAAATACTATGTGCAGACACTGATCTAGGAACTTTACATGAGTTATTTTGAATTCCTACAAGACTGGAACTAGGCCTCATTTATCTTTATTTCCCAGATTTTAAAAAATGGAATCTCGGAGAGGTTTCATAACCTTCCCCAAAGGTGGTACAACACGTTGGAGCCTTGGGGCCGTTTTTCAAGCCCAGGACACTGTAAAATCCAGCTACCTCACCAGTTCCAGGCAGAGCAAGAGTGGCCTCTCCCATTTGAATTACCAAGACACTTTGCATCATCTGTACAGTGATTCTTGTATTAGTTTTGATAGTAGAGGTATAAGGCAATGGTGATGAAAGTTGGAGTTCTTAGCTTATTTTAAGATTACACAAATTAGGACAGTTAGAAAATGGAAGTTTTGTCTTCACTGGAACTGAATGCATGTAAAGTCAGAAAAAATAAATGCTTTACTAGTTTGACAGGACAACAAACAAGAATTCTCTAATTGTGACATGCCTGGGGCTTGGGCAGAATGAATCACCTTTCAAAAGAACAGAAACGGCTGGGCGCAGTGGCTCATGCCTGTAATCCCAGCACTTTGGGAGGCCAAGGCAGGCGGATCACGAGGTCAGGAGTTCGAGACCAGCCTGGCTAGCATGGTGAAACCCTGTCTCTACTAAAAAAAAAAAAAAAAAAAAAAAAAAAAAAAAAAAAAAAAATTAGCTGGGCGTGGTGACATGCACCTGTAATCCCAGCTACTTGGGAGACTGAGGCTGGAGAATTGCTTGAATCCGGGAGGTGGAGGTTTCAGTGAGCCGAGATTGCACCACTGCACTCCAGCCTGGGCGACAGAGCGAGACTCCGTCTCAAACAAAACAAAACAAAAAACAAACAGAAACTACAACTGGGACAAGTTCATATTCCTATCTGGGCCGTTATACTTCTCGAAGCATGCTCACAAAATTCCTCTTGGCTCATAAGCTTCCTCACTCCATCCCCAAGAAACAGCAGGAGCTGGTATCATAATCTGCCTTTCAGGAAAGCAAAAAAAAAAAAAAAAAAAAAAAAAAAATCAGGACAATGTGGTTGCCTTGCCTGGGTTGCCTGTTAGAACTTGGGCCAGACCCAGATCTCAGACTCCCGACTTCTAGTCTGGTCTAGGACATGACCTACTAGGGTACAAAAGGTAAGCTTGTAAGAGTCAAGTTGGAGGAAATTAGGAAAAAAGCCTAGTTAAAAAAAAAAAAAGATGGTGGGGACTTTTTTTGTTTTAGCTGTGATGGTAACAAAAACAGCAGTGATTTAGATTGTGTTCCTATATACTTTCTGTGGGTCTGTGTCTAATGAACTGATAGGATGTTACTTTCAAACACTTGCCCTAAATGCCAGAATACGCTAGGTGGCATCCATTAGAGAGGTGGTATAATAGGAAACGCGTTTGTCCTGGAGTCAGAAGACCAGAGCGTGGGTTTCAGTTCTGCCCCTACTAACTGCACCCTTCAGTGTATCTTTCATCCTCTCTGAAGCTCCACCCCTTCTTTTATTTTTTATTTTATTATTATTATTTTTTGAGACAGAGTCTTGCTCCATCACCCAGGCTGCAGTGCAGTGGTGCCATCTTGGCTCACTGCAACCTCTGCCTCCCGGGTTCCTGGGTTCAAGTGATTCTCATGCCCCAGCCTCCCAAGTAGCTGTGATTACCAGTATATACAATGCCTTCCAAGGCCACACTCGGCTAATTATTGTATTTTTAAGTAGAGACGGGGTTTCACCATGTTGGCCAGGCTGGTCTCGAACTCCTGACCTCAGGTGATCCACCCATCTCAGCCTCCCAAACTGCTGGGATTACAGGTGAGACACCGCACGTGGCCCGCCCCTACATTGATAAAATGAGCATAATATTCTGTTGCCCAACATTGCAGGGCTTCTGTTAAAGATCTAATGAAATAACTTAGTGAACATGCTATATAAAAAATAACATAGTTCTAAAGTATATGGGAATTATTATTCTCTATCCGCCACAAGGGAAAAGTTTACACTTACACTTCATTCTGGAAAGGATGACATGGATTTGTTACTTCCCAGGAATGAGTCTTTTGAAATTGTGACCATTCTGTACATAAAGAATCTATGTGTCTTGCTGGACTTCCAGCTGATTTCATCATTTGACAAAGAGACTGAAGGCTCCTGACAGAAACCTGCCTACCCCAGGACAGGTATGGACTGGTCAAGAGGGAGGGAGGTTTCTCACACTGAAACTCCTCTGCCCTGCACAGGCATCCTCCTGAGATGGGCCTGGCCATGGTGTGAGGATCGCCTCCCTTGGGTGCAGGAAGAAGACAGATGGAGGGGCGGTAAGGGCTCAACTTTTCTTTTCTTGAGACAGGGTCTCACTCTGTCACCGAGGCTGGAGAGCAATGGTGTGATCATGGCTCACCGCACCCTTGACCTCCTAGGTCCAAGCAATCCTTCCACCTCAGCCTCCCAAGTAGCTGGGACTACAGGTGCATGCCATCATGCCTGGCTAATTAAAAAACAAACAAACAAAAAAACCATTTTCGAGATAGGGTGTTGCCATTTTGCCCAGGCTAGTCTTGAACTCCTGGGTTCAAGGGATCCTCCCACCTTGGCTTCCCAAAGTTCTGGGATTGCAGATGTGAGTCACCACTCCCGGCAGCGCTTACCTTTTTTAAGCAGATTTTGCATCTTTGCACAAGAGCAGTCATTATGGACTGTCACGTCAAAACCCAGACTTCGGAAACACTTGAACAGCGCCTCAGCATCTTTGTCTGTTCCGTTTCGAACGCCCATACCTGTGGGAATCAAGTAACGAGTCCACAGGTGAGCATCCCCTGGCTGAATACCACATGCGGGTACCAGTGGGCCAGGCACTAAATGTACCGGCGCCAGCTGCAGCAGAAACACTCCAAGTATATACAACGCCTTCTAAGGCCACAATTTAAATGAACTGAAGCAAACTCAAAGGGGAGGCTAACAGTGCAGGCTGCCACAACAGGTGAGCCTCCTGGTAACACTCAGCTCCTATCAAAGCCAAGGCTCTCCTGGATTCTCAGCCCTTTGGTCAAAGCCCCGCATCAGCTAATACATGTGGTGGGACCTTAGACTGAACGTTCTCCATTTCCACATAACCCTTTCCCCTGGATACAGCAACCCCGCCTTCAGAGGGGCTGTCTGCCACAGTAGGGGGGTGCAGCATTTATCCCATAAATCTGATACAAATAGGAGAAGATGAAAGGGAACCAGAAAGATTAACCCACGCCCACATACCTACCTGTCACTTTATCAAAGTTCTTGTTGTTTATTATGATGCATTTGCCCAACTTCTCAAAATTCATGTTGTACTGATATGTAGGCACTTGGTCCCGGGTGGTCTTGATGGATCGCTCTGAGACATTTTTCTTCTTCTTACTGGGGAAATATAAAGTTCCATAGTCGGGGGCTGTGGAAGTGTGTATAGTAACGCCTCTTCATTTTACTACTGGCGTGAAAGGGGGGATGCCTAAGAAAACTGCAATATTCTTGAAGAAAAGACCTAAAGTGGACAGACCGCTCTGTTTAATTGTCACGTTTAAGTGGAACAGGGTTCCCTGGCAAATTTTATTAGATGCCAGAGAAATGCAAATTAAAATCACAATGTGATACCAGTACAAGCTCACCAGAATGGCTACAGCATAAAAGACGCGAAATGTTCAGCCCCCTGGATTAACAAACATTGCTGGTGGGAACCTACTTTGTACACCCATCGTGGAAAACCGGCAGAATTTACTGAAATAGAATGTACACATAACCTATGCCAGAGCAACTCCCCTGGGAAAAGCAAACACGTTCACCAAGACGGGTCCACACATATCACAGCAATACCATTCAGCGATGGCCTCCAACAGAAAACATCCATTCACAGTCAAATGTACACATTGTTGAATGTTCATCTAATGAAATACTACACGAGAAGGAACAAACCATCGCAATGTGAAGCAACGTGAATAAACCTCACAAATGTAACACTGAGTGAAAGAACTGACATACAAAAGGGTATATACAAAGTTAAAAAGAACAAAACTAACAGCTAGGATCAGAAATCTGGAGATAGTTTTCCCTACAGTGGAGATCAGAGACCAGAGGGACATGGGGTCTTTCTTGAGCGTGAGTCATATTTTGTTTCTTGGTATGGGTGCTGGTTACATGTGTGTTTCTGTTGGTGAAAATTTATCAGTATGTGCACGTTCTATGTGGATGTTATGTTTTAATAACATTTACATTAAAAGGGGGAAAAAGGAACAGAAGGATCACAACAAAAAAGTAGGCTCTTTCCAATCTCCAGACAACTGGTGGTCCAGTTTGCCAAAAGTCTAGCAGGTAGGCACTGCGGTGGGGCATGAGGCACCACGGAGCGGGCAGAGGGACACATTTCCAATGAGGGTGGGGAGCCATCTTGCCAGCCATCCATGCCATTGTGAGCTCCAGGAGGAAGACATTTCTCTGTTCCGAAAATCACTGAATCCCCAATGGGGAGAACAATGCCCAGCATATAAGTTGCTCAATAAATGTTTGTTATATAAATGAATAAATAGAATCATATCCACTTCATTTTACAGATATGGAAACTGAGGTCCACAGGGAGACAGGATTGTCCCAGGTCACCCAGCTAGTGATGGGCGGGTCCAAGTCCGCTACCCTGTCCCCCGGAGTATTTGCTAGAATGATCTGCCTGCCCTTCTCCCATGGAGCCTAGCCAGAGTTAGAAGCAGCAAAATAAAAGTCAAAACCCAGCTTGTTACCTGACAAACATGGGGTCAAGGGTACCGCACTTGAGTTGTCATGGACTTCTATGGTTGGAGTTTCTCAGAATCTCTGAAAGGACACGGCCTTCCCCCTCTCCGCCCCCACTCCTATCTTACTCCAAATTACAGATGAGCTCTGGATGTCTAAGCTGCAGATGCTGTATTGTTGTTTTTCCCCGTGAACACGACTTTATCCTCCACTTTCGGAAAGTCAAATTTCTTCCATGCGGCCATTTTACTTTTAAAAGAGAAATAGTCCTGAATCTGTTTTGCCTTCTCTGGGCTCCTCCGCTGTTTTGTGTTCCATCTGGTTTACAGGGTGACGCTGGGTTTTCTTCACATTTCCTTCCACAAACAAGCAGCACAAAAGAGCGCTGGACTTGGGGCTAGTCGGAGCTCTGCGTCCACCTGCCCGTGTGACCTGATCCACTGAGTTGTTACCCTTTGCAGAGCACCAACTTCCTCTCATGTAACGCAGTCAGTTGCACGCAGTAGGTGAAGCATTTTGTGATTGTCACAAAATTAGATGGGAGGTGCAATGGCAGCAGGTACTTCCTGTGATGTCTCCCCACCTCCTGTCCCTTGGAGATGGATCAGCAAAGGGAATTTCTGCACTGTTCAAGGACACATCATTCAGGCAGCAACAGGATTTCTTTACTGCCACCCTGTTAATGACTGCTATTGACAGCGTCCTCTGTACTTTTAAAAACATGTGTGCACAGCTTTTCAAACACACAAAATTTCTGGTCTTTGATAGGCGCCTCAGAGGTAGGTAGAGGGGGGATAATCATGCCCATTTTACAAGTAACAATAATAATTAACATTTGTCAGTTCTTACTAGGGGCCTGGATATTGTTAAAACTCTCATCTGCATGTCCTCAATGAATTCTGATAGCAACTCAAAGAGGGAGGCAGATATCATCGTAATCCCCTTTAAGGATGAGCTGCAGAGGCTTGGGGTAGGGAAGTAACTAGCTCAGGGTTGTGAGGGGGCACAGCAAATCCAAATCCAGGCAGTTGGCCATGGATTCAAAGAATTAAAATTGTTATAAAATCTCCATACTGCTCAAAGCAATCTACAGATTCCATGCAATCCCTATCAAAATACCAATGACATTCTTCAACAGAGAGAGAAGAAAACATTCTAAAATTTACATGAAACTGCAAAAAACCTAGTAGCCAAAGCCATCCTGAGCAAAAGGAACAAAACTGGAGAAATCACATTACCTGACTTCAGATTATAGTATAAATAAAAGCTATAGTAAACCAAAACAGCATGGGACTTGCATAAAAACAGATGCACAGATTAATGGAAAAAAAAAGAGAAAATCCAGAAATGAATCTATGCATTTACAGTAAACTCATTTTCAACAAAGGGGCTAAGAACATACATTGGGGTAAGGACAATATCTTCAATAAATGGTGCTGGGAAAACTAGATAACCATATGCAAAAAAATGAAACTAGACCCCTAACTATTGCCATATACAAAAATTAAGTAAAAATGGACGAAAGATTTAAAGCTAAGACCTGAAACTATGAAACTACTAGAAGAAAATATTGGAGAAACTCTCCAGGACATTGGTCTGGGCAAAGATTTCTTGAGTAAGACCTCAAAAGCAGAGGCAACCAATGCAAAAGTAGTACATAAGTCCAAAAGAAGTATATTTACGTAGCTATTTCTTATTAGTATACCTGCCACCTATGGCCCAGGAGCTTTATAAAATCACTGCATGTTCTCACAGCCATGCTGCCTTTGTGTAGATAAGAAAATTCAAGTTCAGAGTTGGTATGTGATTCCTGGTGATCTGACCCCAAAGGGTGTACTTTCTCTACTAGACTATTTTTTCTTTGAACAAACACTGTTTTTGATACTAAAATTCAGGACAGGACTTACTCATCTTCCAGGTTACTTTTGTGGAGGGTGGAATATAATCTGTGACCTTTCTGAAATTAGGTCTCCTGGCCCAGTTAACCCCTCTACCAAGGTAGTTTCAGGGTGGGCTTCAACCAGTGCTCTCCACAACTCTTCAGAAAATACCAGAATGGGATAAAAGAAAAGAACACTGAATAGGTAGAGGTTTTATTTATTTATTTATTTTTGAGATGGAGTCTCTCTCTGTCACTCAGGCTGGAGTGCAGTGGCACAATCTCAGCTCACTGCGACCTCCTCCTCCCAGGTTCAAGCGATTCTCATGCTCGGCCTCCTGAGTAGCTGTGATTACAGGCGTGCACTACCACGCCCAGTTAATTTTTGTATTTTTAGTAGACATGGTTTCACCATGTTGCCCAGGCTGGTCTTGAACTCCTGACCTCAGATGATCCACCCACCTTGCCCTCCCAAAGTATTGGGATTACAGGTGTGAGCCACCGTGTCTGGCCTAAAGTAGGTTCTTAACATGTCAACTGAATTTCAGAGCAAACTTCCTGGGTCCTGCAGCTAATTTAAGGCTATTCAAAGATCCTAAGAGTAGCATGAAGTCTAGCAGGCTGGAAGTCACAGTTTATGCACTAAAATCCTTTCAGAGATAAAGTCCTACTTCTTTCTTCTGTGGTATGGGTCTCAATGATGATATCAAAGTAAAAAACAAGCTGGCATTTTTTTAAAGCTGTCATTAGCTCATCCTCAGTGATGAGCAAAACAAAACTAGCAAGCATCCTTTATGAGAAAAACAGAATTAGATATGTTATGTGAAAAATAAAAGGACTCTGGTTCTATCAGAATAAAATTTGGAAAATTAACTGGTTACATAAAAAGAACACAACAGAGGAAGAAAGATAAACACTGTCCATGGTTATGAAAAGTACCTTAAAATTGAATATGAAATATGGTCCTCACTCCTGGTAAATATCTCAAAAGGGTGATACCTAGTCTGCCCCTAAATTGAACTCCTATTTTTCAAAATGAACTTAGTATCTGCTTCCTCCTTCTGGATTTGAGTCTGCCAATATTAATTTCTCCTTCTAAGCAAAAGAACTTAGCTAGTCTGCCCCTAAAATGAACTCTTATTTTTCAAAATGAACTTGGTATCTGCTTCCTCTTTCTGGATTTGAGTCAGTCAATATTAATTTTTCCTTCTAACCAAAATAGCTTTTTGTTAAACTCACATCTTCCCAGACCACAGATGTGTGTTTGTGAGTGACTATCAATTCAACCCCATTGAATTCATCTTCCTAAGAAGAGCTGGCTTTGGGAAAACTCCGTCCATAGCTTAACTTTGAAGAAGCAAACCCTGATGATTAGATTAAAGCATGTAACTGGAGACAGACAAAGAAAAGGTGCAAATGATTATCTAGAAGGCATCAGGAGGAAAGCATCAGAAAAAAAGGGGGAGAGGGACGAAAAGTCTACTGCTTATAGATATATTCGGCAAGAATGAGAGTCTAAGAGATTAGGCTTCCACCTAAGAGCTGTGTTGTTTTGGGGTACCTTCTTTCCGCCGGGGATTATATCCCTTTCATCCCCATTCTCCCTTTGAGGTTACAATGAGAGCCACCATATTGGTAGAAAGTGATTCGTCATCCGGCCCACTTGACCCTGCAGCCACCACTGATGGGTCCAGGGGGCACCTGATCCCCAGGTTGGGCCAATCAGCCCTCTTCCCTGGGAATTTGAGAACTGAAATTGAGAAAATGGGTCAGTCTCTGTCAAGGTGATTAAAATGAGAGTTGGTGGCTGCCATGTTTTACCATGTGGCCTGAGCAGCCAAGAGGATAGACTGGCAAAGATTGGGCAGAACAAAGCCAATGGATAAGAGAAATGTGGGAATGGAGGAGGAGAGTGGGTAATGTTCACTCAAGATTCCTGTGAGCCTGAGTGTTCCTTTAAAAAGAGAAATCAAGCTGGGCATGGTGGCTCATGTCTGTATTCCCAGCACTTTGGGAGGCTAAGGCGGGCAGATCACCCGAGGTCGGGAGTTCAAGACCAGCCTGGCCAACGTGGTGAAACCCTGTCTCTACAAAATACAAAAATTAGCTGGGCGTGGTGGCATGTGCCTGTAATCCCAAGCTACTAGGGAGGCTGAGGCAGAAGAATCACTTGAACCCAGGAGGTGGAGGTTGCAGTGAGCCGAGATCATGCCTTTGTACTCCAGCCTGGGTGACAGAGCAAGACTCTGTCTAGAAAAAAAAAAAAGGAAAAAAAAAAAAAAAGAGAAATCAGATCCCACCATCACCACTTAAAGCCCTCCCAGGGCTCCCTGTGAAACTCTGTTCCAGGGTTTCAGAAGCCTTCAGGGTGTCCCTGCTGGCCTGTTGGCCACAGTTCTGGTGCAGCTTTCCCCTGCACAGCTCAGATCTGCTTGCGGAGGATCACAGGGCATGGCAGGACCCAGGCACCCACGATGGTTCCTACCCAGTGGAGCTGGCCACTGTCCCTTGGTCTCGTTTCTGCACGCAACAACCCTAGTTCATTGGGCATCATGCTGCTTGCTCCCTCAGGCCAGGACCCTGGAAGGCTCAAGCTACATCATCTTCTGACCTGATGTCCACCATTGAGTCCTAACTGGCTTCTCTCCAAAATGAGCTTTTAAAAATGGTAAGGCCAGGTGTGGTGGCTCATACCTGTAATCCCAACACTTTCCAAGGCCAGCGTGGGCAGATCACGAGGCCAGAAGTTCGAACAACCTGGGTGACATGGAGAAACTTGGTCTCCACAAAAAGTACAAATAAATAAATAAAGCCAGGCATGGTGGTGCAAGCCTATAGTCCCAGCTGCTTGGGAGGCTGAGGTGGGAGGATCACTTGAGCCTGGGAGGCAGAGGCTGCAGTGAGCTGAGATCGCATCATTGCATTCCAGCCTCGGCAACAGAGACCCTGTACTTTAAACAAAACAAAACAAAACAAACAAACAAAAAAAAAGGATAAATCCAGTCAGATTAGTTCCTTGCCCAGAGCCATCCAGTGGTTTTCTCATATGTTGGGAAGGAACTCCAGGGTCCTGACCACAGCCCGCAAGGCCTACATGAGTTACTACCCTTATTATATCCACTTTTTCCTTCCCACTCCTGCCTCAGCCTTCGGAGTAGCTGGGATTACAGGCGTACACCACCATGCCCGGGTAATTTTTTTTTGTATTTTTAGTAGAGATGGGGTTTCACCACATTGGGTAGGTTGGTCTCAAACTCCTAACCTCAGGTCATCTGCCCGCCTCAGCCTCCCAAAGTGCTGGGATTACAGGCGTGAACCACCACACCGGCCCCTGCTTTAACTTTTAAATTCATCACCTGATCTCAAATTAGAGCTATATTGTCTCCTGCTAGAGTATAAACTCTATGAGGGCAGGACCTGGACGACTTCACTGCAGTTCCCCAGCTTCTACAACAGTGCCCAACAGTGTTTTGTGAATGAGTGAAGAGCGTTTCGTGCTGAAGAAACACCACAGTCAGAGGCCCTGGGCCACCTCCAGTTTAGATGGAGATCAGGTAAATGGAGCTGCCATCCTGCCTGGTGACCAGCAGGACATGTCAGGGGCAGGTGAGGGAGGGGCACACTGGTACCTGCACTTCCATTTTACCAGTTCTTGTTGCAAGGCTGCTGCGGAGACACTTATTAGGTACAGTCTCATTAGGCTCAAAGTTCACATATAGGAAGAGAACAGATTTCTGAGAGGGAGTTGATTCAGGGCAGCCCCTTCCTGCTGATTCTGCAGGAATGCAGGACAACTCTTTTGCTTGAGTATTTCTTTCAGGTGGGAGACCTAATACTACTTGGAAACATTTTTGGAGTAATAAGTTTTCTTCCCTCATTTCCCCCGATTCTCCCATTTCCAATGTTGAACCTTCACAGCACACCTCAATTACAAGAGCTATCTGGCAGATATAAGCTTATTCAATTAGTCACGTGCTCCCACAATAACCAGGTTGGATCATAAAGGGAGGGTTCTTTAATCAAAATCACACAGTACTGTAAACAAGAATGAGGAAGCTCTTTATGTTCTGATGTGGGACAATCTCCAATAGCTCGTGTTAAGTGCAGAACAAAACCAAAGTGCAGAACAATGGCAGCAGTGTGCTACCTTTTGAAAAGAACTGAGAAGAAAAGATGTTTAGATTTGCTCATATCTGCATAAAGAACACTGGACGGATGGTGCAGTAGATAAATCCATGGATTCAGGGGCTGGACTGCGTAGATTTGAATCCCTATTCTACCACATAGCTGTGTGACTGTGGGTAACTTACTTAACCTCTCTGTGCTTGTGCTTCCTCATTTGTTCAAAGGACAAAATAACAGCATCTAGCTCAGAGCTTGTAAACAAGTTAATATTCACAAAGCATTTAGAATAGTGTGTGTCCTGTTGTAAGTGGTAAATAAACATCATGATTATTACTGTTATTGATACAGGAGATAGAAATTATTTAGGCAGATAGTAAGAGTGTAAGAGTCCTCCACAGAATTTCCCTTTTAACAAAAAGCAGCCCCCAAATCATTTCTTTTTATTTTTATTTTTTAACAAAGAGCAGCCTCAAAAATCAAGCTGCAGACACAGATAAGCAAGCTAGAAGCTTGCACGGGTGAACGCCGGCAGCTGTGCCAACAGAAAAGGGCTACTTAAGGGCCACGTATGTGTAACAGGGAGGCTCCATCTTCCCTTTTCTTTGTCACCATGTGTACAGTAAGGAAACAGGTAGCATGGCACTGGCCAGGTGGAGAACCAGCTGCATAATAAAAGATGAAGGTGGGGTGGTCAGCTTTTTCATGCCCTATGCAAATGGCACATCTGGTCCAACCAATCTTTGCACCCTATGTAAATCAGCCATCACCTCCTCAAGCTCATCTATGAAATTCCTTGCATTCCACTGCGGAACCAGCAACCCATTTCTCTTGGACCCCTTTCTCTGCAGCAGAGAGAGCTCTTCTGTTTCTTTTGCTTATTAAACTTCCACTCTGAACCTCAGTATTTGTGTGTCTGTGTCCTAGTTTTCCGTGGCCGTGAGACAACGAATCTCGGGTATTTACTCCCGACAATGATGCTGGTTCATTATTATGTCTGTTTTTCCGAGTGGTCATCTGTGTTACAGGGAGCTGGGAGCAGACAGCAAGCAAGAGTGGAAAGAACTCTGTGTAACTTTTTTATTACATGCAAATAAGTTATTCAAAACACTAAACTAATAATTACCATTTAATAGTTAAAAGTCATTTGCTTGCTACAAATGGATTTCAAGATCTGGCTTATTCTGAAGATCACTGGATTCATAATTTTTTGTGCTAATTGAGAGGGCTCCCTAGACGCCCCACTTTTCTATTTTTCACTGTGACTTTATCCCTCTGCCTAGTCTTCTAAACTTCGTACTCCTCTGTGTCAGCAATAACAACAAGAATAAATATATAATGTCACTTTTTCATCATTTACCGCTTTACATACATTATCTCATTTAATCTTCTGTGAGGTATTAACTCCATTTCACAGAGAGATGAAATCAGCTTGTCCAAAATTACAAAGCTAGAGAGGAATAGAGCCTAGATTCATTCCGAGGTGTAACACCGAGTCTCCTATTCCAGAGTTTCTCATCTTTGTTAAAATTCGGATTCCTATGCTTTGCTCTAGACCTACAGAATGAGTCTCAGGTCAGGAGTGGGCGTCTTCCTGGGACGATCTCCAGTAAGCAGCGTTAAGCACAGAACAAAAGCAACGTGCAGAACGACGGCAGCAGCAGAGGGTCTGAGCATCTCGGACCCTCTGAAGCTTAAGGGTCAAGACAAAAGCCTGTCTGTCCACTGCATGGGCCCTCTTGGCTCTGACCTTTCATTGCTGTCTCTGATCTTGTTTCAATTCCCTCGCCTACTTCCAGAGCCCGAGGAAGTGGAGAAGTTGATGGAAGATGTTGGCCCCGCATTCCTGCATGGTGCCGATGCGCACTCCTGTGTGGGGCGGAGAACACCAGCTCGCTCCACTGTATTGAACGCCTCTCCAGCTTTGCACAGCCTTTTGGCTCCTTGGTTCTTCGACAGAAGATGGAACCTGACATACCTCAGGAAGCACAGCCTCCTGAGAGGCTCCTGTCAGAAGCACAGAAGGTGCTTCTGCAGCAGTGAGGGTGTATTTAGGGCCACGGGGGCAATTTACAACTCTCCATGAAATCTGCAAGGTCTCCTAGCAGTGACCGCTGAGCTGAACATTAAACTGAAATTCCTTTAATGCCACCACCAAAATCCTTCCAGGAAATGCCCCAGCAGGCAGTGTCATACTTAGAGTCTCCTTCCTTTGTAACAAACTGTGTAGAGTCCCGGGGCAGCCTGGGTGTGAGCAGTAATTCACTCTCAGCACAGTCAGAGGAGGCATGCTTTGTAATCCCGGTCCTAGCAGCAAATAGGGTTACTGTCTATTTGGAAATCAGCTGCTGGAACCGAGCAGATCATCAGATAAACAACTGCTACTGGACAGCAGAAAGGGCCTCAAGGGCTCCCAGGAGACTGTGCTAATTAATTAGCCAATGGCACAAAGAAGACAACAGTCCATAGCTCAGCCCAGCAGGTTCTCCCAGGGGTGAGAGCTGGGGAGGGAATAAGAAAGAAAATAAAATGCTTTCAAAGGTTCAGATTAGAAACTTCTTCAGCTGGCGATCATCCCCAAAGACATGATTTTCTAAAAGTGGCTGTTCTTGTTTCTCCAGGTTCCTAGGACCTCACAGCAGAAGATGTTGAAGCATGTGAGAACAGCTGTACCCTGCCAAAAGGGGAGGCAGGAGGAAAAGGCTGCTGAGATTCTTTCAAGTCCAGATCAACGGGAATAAGTTTTTCTTTGGAAGCTGATGAACGATACAAACGGTGGAGGAACCACTTCAGATATTTTTAAAGTCACCATGAAGAAGTATGAGTATTTTTATAGACTTATGCTTTACAAATTGAATTAACAATCATTATCCCACTGATTCTGCAAAGTGCAGACGAGAGGCAAAGAAAGACAAGGCAAATAAAACTGGCCAGGGTATTTTTTCCTCCAGAGTTTATCACTTCCCATTCTATCCATCCTCCTCTTTGTCCTCTCTTTGCTAATTGCTGATGCAACTACCTTTACTTTGGCCCTTTTTACATTCTGAAGACTTTTACTAAGATTACTTTGGGAAGAAACATCTGATTCTTGTTTTAGAATCTGCCATTAAGTGCAAAGTCCAAGATAAACCAGAGCAGTGAATTGAAAGTTCTAAATCCGCTTAAAAGCTTCTGTGTTCCACAATTCACTGCAGATTTAAAAAAAGAAATCTGGCTACTAAATCACTATGCTTAGGACCAGACAAGCAAGATCACAACGCACTACAATATCATGGTAGAATGACTTATTCAGTGCACTTAAGTGTGCACTAAAATGCAAAGGAAAGTTAATTAACAGAGCAGGTTGAATCCAGTGCTTCCTAACCATCCCAACTCTTTCTTCATGTTGAGTTTTCTTGCCAATATGGGCAAGTACCATTATCTTTGTTTCCAGATGTGTTCAGATAAGCATAAATCTCTGCTAGGAACACAAATAATGCCAGCATCAACTATCAGGAAGGAACCAGACTGTCCTAACTTCTTAGGTAGACAGCCATTTCTTGCAACTTCTAATTTCACAGTGTGAGCTCAACTCAGTCGTTTTCACTACAACAAAGTCAAGAGTCAAAAAATTATAACCAAGCTCTCATGATTATTTAGATAAAAAGGCCTCCTTGAAGAGCGAGCCTACAGCAACTTGTATCAGAAAACATTATAGGATAAAAATATTCTTCCTACTTTACAAAGAACTGAAAAACCTTAGAAAGAGTACAATGGATTTTTACAATCCACTCTGGGTGCAAGTATAATTTTCCCCATCACTGGAGTGGATAAACACAGGTTTTATCCTCTTATGGATCCCCCAGGCTACTCAAAATGTGAATTATGCCTTTCTATATTTGGAAAGGAATATAAGCATGCAAGAAGCCCACTGCGATTAATTTTCTAAAGCATCACCATGAATAGGATTCCCAGTAGCTCTATCTGCCTGCAGACATTCATCAGCATGAAAGTAAACACACCACCAGGCTCACATTTCCCCAGAGCTGTTTCATTCGGAACTAGAGCTCTGGTTTTCGTAGCCGCTTTGTCTAAATATTTTTGGGATGATTCATTCATGGTCTCAACATCTCAACAGAGGGCATCCCCACGGTCCTAACATACCAAGGCACAGAGCAAGACAGAGAAGAAAAGAAAGAGTGAAGGTAGTACCTAGTGTCTCCATCCGAAAACAGTTCCCTTTGCATCAGAACTAGGCTGTGCCCTGAGATGACAGGAAGTGAGTTTCCTTCTTCTCTGTAATAATAAAAACTCAACATGCTCGGAGCTCAGCAGGGGATAAGACTGGCACAGGCCGCCTGGCCCTGAAGGCCTGTGACTGAATCAGCAGTGAACTGCATCAGCAGTGAACTGCACGCTGGAGTTTTCCATAGGACCATTCAAACTCGGGCTGGGAAGGTCACACTGGCCTCTCCCTTCTCTGCTGACCGGCAGAAATGCCCCAGCTCCCCATTGTAGCACCCCCCAACCCTGGGATGGCTCCCTGTGGAAAAAAGCAACTGTCTGTGAACATGGGGTCCAAAGAAAAAAAACAAACAAATTTCCATAAACATGTAGCCAGGAGCACAATCTTTAAGAGTGAAAAATCGGAAACAACAGGGGAATAGCTGAGCAAGAGACAGAGTATCAACAGAACAAACCATCATAGAGTTAAAGTTGATGAGCGTCACTCATGGTCAACCCACTGAAGTGTCAAATCTACGACAGGCTGCAAAACAGCACTCACATGACGGCAAAACATGTCAAACTATATGTAAGTTAATCAACAAAAGCAGCAAGTGGGTGGTGAAGTAAAGAGTTCAGGTTCATTAGGTTATATTTTTCCTTTAAAGGCACTCAAGTGAATAATAAAAATAATAGGAGACCATGGAAGCATACCAAAGCTCTTCATTTTCAAACAAGGCATACAAACATTTTTCAATGATCTTGCATAAAGTGAATGACCCAGGAGTTGCTGTATTTCCCCATCTCAACCCTCCAAACGCAACAAGGAAAATGAGAACACATAAAAACAAAACACTTATAAAGTGAACTGCTCAGCAATGCTTTTCTCAATTTCTTGGTTCAGGACAACAGTCTAGAAAGGGTGTGAAGCTGATAGAATAAGCTTACGACACCTGCCACCCTGCACAAGCCTCTCGATAAAATGCAAAGGCCTGTGAACCTTCTGCCATCCTCAGGTCTGTGAACAAGAGAGAAAATTCGCTCTATACATTTTTTCTCTGAAATTCAGTTGCAAAAATACAGACATGGGGAAGCAAACTCAGTTTAAAAGAGGCTAAGGAGAAGAATACATCCCCCTCACCAAAACATATCAACCTTCACATTTCCCTCTTTCCTCTAAAAAGAAAAAAAAAAAAAAAAGTAGGGTCTCTGACAATAAAAATTGACAAATGACTTTAAAACAAATCGTCTGGGGTAGGGGAAGGAATAAAAGGCTGAATTGTCTTTAAATAGCCTAATAGACTGAGTGGAAGATACAATAGGTCTGTATTACGGCTGCAGGGTCCAGCATTAGAAGAGCTAACATACTTCAGTCCTTACTTAATCACTCCACCCATCTTTTCCCTTTAAAACTGACCACTGGCATGCAGGGTAGCTTATGCCTGTAATCCCAGCACTTTGGGAGGCCAAGGCAGGCAGATCACCTGAGGTCAGGAGTTTGAGACAAGCTTGGCCAACATGGTGAAACCGTCTCTGCTAAAAACACACAAAAAAATTAGCCAGGAGTGGTGGCATGTGCCTGTAATCCCAGGTACTCGGGAGGCTGAGGCACAAGAATTGCTTGAAGCTGGGAGGTGGAGGTTGCAGGGAGGCGAGATCACACCACTGCACTCCAGCCTGGGCAACAGAGTGAGACTCCATCTCAAAACAAAACAAACAAAATTCTCACCATCACAGATCCTTGAGAGAAAGAAAGCCAGCAGCTCAGGGGTTAAACATGCAATGCCATGCTCACATTTCCTATCTGTGATCACATGTTCATGTGAGAAGCAACTGGTTATGTTTTCATAGTACTTTTCTATTACTAGGTTTAATTTTTCTCTGCTAATAGTGTTCTAGGTTTCTATTACTGTGAAAAGCTGATGATTTACCTTACCTTTTCACTTTGAGTTAATTTTTCCCCTCTAGAAGAGCAATAACTGAAAAGAACTGGAGGTATCCCACAGATGCAGAAGCTACAGCTTTGCCGTTCCTAGACCTCCACCTACGTTTTGGTGTCCTGTGCTTGCTGCTCCTGAAATGTGCACTTGGCCCTCTTCACTGGAAAGCCCATTGCTCGCCCTGCTGGGACAGCTATCCCTATACCATCCCTCCGCCAAAGTGAAGCAGAGAGGAGGCTGTGTATATGAAGAAAATTTGCTGACCCACTTGGGTGGAAGGAAAAAACCACTCTGTGGGTGGATTAATGTAGATGAACAGCCTGGTGCCACCACAGTCGTGGGTGCCGCCTGATGCTGGGGGGAGCCCTGGACCACAAGTTAGGCCTGTGTCTCCGTCCTGGTCCTGCTGGATGGCTATGCTTCACCTCTCTGGTCTTCCTTTCCTTGATCATAATGAAGGGAATTAGGTAAGTTACATTTTAAGGGGTTCTCCCAGTGTTAAAATCACGATTCTATGATTTCTTCTTCAGTAGGCACATTCAGGAAATTCAGGAAGCTGACAGTTACTCTGATTCTTATAACAATCCTGTGGGCAGAAATTAGTATCTCTATTTTGCAGATAAGGAAGCTGAGGCACAGGAAGGTCACGTGACTTGCTACAGTCTCTCAAACAGTAAGTGGGAGGAAGGGCCAGGATCTGAACCCCGGTTGTCTCACTCAACTTTGCTACTTCTATTATTTTACATAGTGTCATCACTGCTTCAAATACAGCATTAAATCTTTATCATTCTCTATGTACAAATTTGGGAGACAGGTCTCTAATTTTCTGGCAGCTGAATTTGAATCCTTCCTTTACTGAAAAGTAAATGCCCTGCATAAATTTCAATGTTCATATATTTTTTAGTGGGCCCAGATCTGGCCCCTTTCAATCAATGGGCATCACGGCACAGTTTTTGCTTAACTTGAAACATATTCTTTGGGATGAATTAAGGTCTGCCTTCTTTGTTCTTGTCTCTGATTCCAAAGCATTGTGTCTTCTAAAACAGTTTTTTAACCCCTCTCCAAATGAAAAAG
Source organism: Piliocolobus tephrosceles (assembly GCF_002776525.5). Taxonomy (NCBI): domain Eukaryota; kingdom Metazoa; phylum Chordata; class Mammalia; order Primates; family Cercopithecidae; genus Piliocolobus; species Piliocolobus tephrosceles. The sequence goes on from NC_045442.1 coordinate 19,905,562, forward strand.
CCTGCCACTTGGATCTTCCTTATAATTATACAAATAACATATTTTTTTACAGGGATGTGTTTACATATAACACTCACTGGTGAAGAGAAGCCCAAGATGCCTCCAGGAGAGAGAATTATAAACAAATGGCATTTATTAGCCACCCTCCAGCGGGCAAAGGCTGGAAAACACAGATGATGCCAAGGGTAAAACCCATGTGACCCGAGCCAGTGCCTGGAAAATAGGAAGTTTAGCAAATGTTGAGAATAGATCTTTTCTTCTGCGCTCTTCCACTGGGAAACCAGAAGGGTAAACAAACTCCTCAGCAGAGACACACGAGACTCCATGGAGGCCCCAGGGGAAATTTGAGACTGCGTGAAACCTGTCTTCCCCGTTTTTTCCTTTTCTTAAATTCTGACCTTGAGCAGAGTTCAGAAGGGAGCCTCCGATTTCTCAGGTTCCTAGGAGAGAACATCTTCTAGGCTGCTGGACAGGGCTTGGTCTTGGACCTACAATGGCTCCTTGTGGCCTATGCTATTAAGACCAAACTCACCCTGTCCAGCAGATTCTGCCCACTTTCCTAGGCAGAAGCCATGTCGGTGGCCTTGCCTGAATCATCTCCACCCTGGCCCTGAGGTTCCACCGGTCCCCTGATACCCCCCTGCTTTTCCTGACAACTCAAGTTTCAGCTCCTCCTCCAGTCCTTCCTTATCCTTCCCTCCCCAACCTGCCACAGCTCCAAGGCTACGTCCTACAATTCAGCAATTAGTTATTATTTTCTGTAGCTACGCCTAGGCATTTGGTTAAAACTTTGACTTTATATCCAGGGCAAGGACTATAGGGTTATATTTACATCAAGAGAGAATCCTCTTCAAGTGCAAGGAGGACCCTAGACCCTGTTCTATAAACTATGGTTCATAAATGAATATGGACTGGCTCCATAATGATTTCCTCTGAATAACTAAAAACCGGAATGCTTTACTAATTTTAAAATCTTTTGAATTTTTTGTGCTTTTCCGTGTTTTCCACATATTCTTCAATAATCAGAAAATTATAAAATCATTAAATTTTTTTTTTTAAAGAACAGGCTGGATTTTTAGTGCCTACGGACTGGAGATAAAACAATGCTGTCCTGCCATCTAGTGGCTGCGAGGCAAAAAAAAAAAAAAAAAAAAAAAAAAAAGGCCAAGACAAGTCTAGGGGCTTGAAACTATTAATATTTGAGACCTGTGAGTCCCACCTCGGCTTTTTGGGGAAGGGGATATTTCTTTCTGCAACCCAGGATCCTTCATGTCTCCCGGGGTGGGCAGGTGGGTAATCTGGTCCTTGATTAGAGACAGGTCAGAGATGCTACTGCCTTCTGCACTGCCTAACAGTGATTCTGAGCTCCTTAGAGAAGGGAGCTGGAATGGGGTGGGGTGGGATGGGATGCGATGGGATGGGAGAGAAGGTTGTGGGGGTGCGGGAGGCACCATCAGCTGCAAGGAACATTCAGAGGAGCCAGTGGCACTCCCATGCATCACACCCCACATCTGTCAGTGGGTCACATGGCGCTCCTGAAACTGCAGGGAGGACCAAACTGCAGGGAGGACCAAACTGCAGGGAGGACCTCGGGATACTTACTGTTTATTTTAATGACATCAACATCAGTCATGCTATGAAAAAGGTAAAGTGGACCATAATGTCGACGCTACAGGCTTATTTATCTTTCCAAAGGACTTAAAGCTGAGGGGTGGGGGGGACATACCACAGACCACATCTATTTTTGCAAAATAAAAGGTCTTTCAGGCAGAAGTCTTCCAGCAAGGTACTCAAAAACTTTCCCAGAGGTGCATAGGCTTGAGGGAAGAATAAATGGTCAGGTCCTCAACTGCCACTTATACTTTTTTTCTAAAACTGGCCTGTCAGAGATACCACCTTTCCCTTGCCCATTCTCCCATCTCCCACTGTGTAAAAGAAGGGCAGACTGGGTGATGAAACCTCTGGGTCATCCACAAAGAGACAAATAAGATCTATCTGTGAGTCTCCTTGAATCAGGCACTGTGGTGGGGCTTCTTAGTTATATGTGGGTCTGGTAAAGCTGAAGTGTGTCATTAGTAACGGGGGTATGTGGGATCACATTGGGCTGTTCCAAATTCAAATATAGGCACAACTCAGATATACTGCCAGCTCAGTTTCAGACCACCACAGGAAAGCAAATATTGCAATACATGGAGTCGCCTGACTTTTTTGGTTTCCCAGTGGGTAGAAAAGTTATGTTCACACTATACACCAGTCTGAGTGTATGCAACAGCATTATGTCAAAAAATACATATCTTAATTAAAACATACTTTATTGCTAAAAAATGCTAACAATCATTTGAGCCTTCGGTGGGTTGTAATCGCTGGGCTGGTGGGGAGGGTCTTGCCTCAGCACTGATGCCTGATGACTAATCTGGTGGTGGTTGCTGAAAATTAGGGTGGCTGTGACAATTTCTTAAAATAAGACAGCGATGAAGTTCACTGCATCAAATGATCCTTCCTTTTATGAACAATTTCTCTGTAGCATGCCATTCTGTTTGATAGCACGTTATTCACAGCACAACTTCATTCAAAATTCAAGTCAACAGAAAGGTGATTGTCCTCTCGCCCATCACGCAATGCACATTCGCGGGGAACCTGGCACTAAACCATTCAAAGATGACCTGCTTCCGGGTTGGGGTTTCGTACGCAGCAGAGCAGCTCCCTCACTGCAATCTGTTGAAAGTCAGCCCTCAACAAAAGTGTTAAAAAGAAATTAAAATAAAACAAAAAAAGAGTTAAAAAACACACAAAATTCAAGTCAATCCTCTCAAACTCTGTGGCTGCTTTACCAACTAAGTTTATGTAATATTCTAAGTATACATTTCAAAAATATATCAGCACATTCACCAGCAGTAGATTCCATCTCAAGAAACCACTTACTTTGCTTATTCATAAGAAGAAACTCCTTATCTGTTCAAGTTTTATCATGAGATTGCAGCAATTCAGCCACATCTTCAGGTCTACTTCTAATTCTAGTTCTCTTGCTATTTCCACCACAACAGGCATATCTGCAGTTACCTCCTCCACTGAAGGAAGTCTTGAACCCATCAAAGTCATCCATGAGGAGTGGAATCAACTTCTTCCAAACTCCTATTAATGTTCTGACATCCTCCCATAAATCACAAATGTTCTTACTGGCATCTAGAATGGTGCATCCTTTCCAGAAGGTTTTCAATTAACTGCCCAGATCCATCAAAGGTAACACTGTAACTATAATGTTATTCCCAACATTATTTATGGCAACTATAGCCTTATAAAATGTATTTCTGAAATAATATTTCTCAAATAGTAAGACATTATTTCTTAAGTAATAAGACTTGGAAGTTGAAATTACTCCTTGATCTATGAGTTGCAGAACGGATGTTTTAGCAGGCATAAAAACACTAATCTCCTTCTGCATCTTCACCAGAGCTCTTGGGTGACCAGGTGCAATGTCAATGAAAGGAATCTTATTTTAATTTGAGCAGCAGGTCTCAACAGTGTGCTTAAAACATCCAGTAAACCATGCTATAAACAGGTGTCATCCAGGCTTTGTTCTTCCATTTAGCAGGCACAGAAACAGTAGATTTAGCATAATTCTTAAGGGCTCTAAGATTTCCAGACTGGTCGATGAGCATCGGCTTCAACTTAAAAGTCACCAGTCTGCCTAACAAGAGAGTCAAGTGTCCTTATAAAGCACTGAAGCCAGGCATTGACTTCTCTTCTCTGGCTAGGACAATCTTAGATGGTATCTTCTTCCTACAGAAGGCTGTTTTGTCTACATTGAGAATCTGTTGTTTAGCATAGCCACTCTCACCAATGAGCTTAGCTAGATTTTCTGGATAACTTGCTATAGCGTCTACATCAGCACTTGCTGCTTCATGTTGAACTTTTACTTTATGGAGAAGGCTTCTTTCCTTAAACCTCATGGATCAACCATTGCTAGCTTTAAACTTTTCTTCTGCAGCCTTCTCACCTCTTTCAGCCTTCAAAGAATTGCAGAGTTAGGGCCTTGTTCTGGCTTGGGCTTTCGTTTAAGAAAAAGGTGGGGCTGGTTTGATCTTCTCTCCAGACCCCTCAAACTTTCTCCAAGTCAGCAATAATAAGCATAATGTTATTATCCATGTGTTCACTGCAGCAGCACTTTTAATTTCCTTCAAGAACTTTTCCTTTGCATTCACAATTTGGCTGTTTGGCACAGGAGGCCTAGCTTTCGGCCTGTCTTGGCTTCGACATGCCTTCACTAAGTTGAATCACTTCTAGCTTTTGATTTAAAGTGACAGACATCTGCTCTTCCTTTCACTTGACACTCAGAGGCCACTGTGGGGTTATTAATTGGCCCAATTTCAATAATGTCTCAGGGAATACAGAAGCCCAAGGAGAAGGAGAGAGACAGGAATGGCCAGTGGGTGGAGCAGTAAGAACACACTTAATATTTATCATTTAAGTCCGCTGTCTTATACAGGTGTGGTTTGTGACACCCCAAAGCAATTACAATAGTAACATCAAAGATCACTGAAAACATTTACAGAGATTATCCTGGGTTTGAACAACAACAACAAAAAAGATTACTCATCACAGATCATAGTAACAGATATAACACTAATTAAAAAACTGAAAATGTTGTGAGAATTACCAAAATGTAATACAGAAACACAAAGTGAGCATATGCTGTTGGAAAAATGGAGGCAATAGGTTTGCAGGGTTGCCACAAACCTTCCATTTATCAAAAATGCAGTATCTGGGCCAGGTGTGGTGGCTCATTCCTGTAATCCCAGGACTTTGGGAGGCCAAGGCGGGGTGGATCACTTAAGGTCAGGAGTTCAAGACCAGCCTGGGAAACATGGCAAAATCCTGTCCTTACTAAAATACATATAAAAATTAGCCAGGCGTGGTGGCGTACACCTATAGTCTGGCTACTTGGGAGGCTGAGGCAGGACAATCACTTGTACCTGGGAGGCGGAGGCTGCAGTGAGCCAAATCGCACCACTACATTCCAGCCTGGCCAACAGAGTGAGACTCTGTCTCAAAAAAACAAAAAACAAAAAACAAACAAAAAAAAAACAGTATCTGCAAAGCACAATAAAACAAAGTATGCTTGTATACACTGAAAAATGTATTAAAAAATATATAATAGAATGAAATGGAAGTGATGATGGTTCTTGTTTAATGTCTTTGCCTTTTTCATCCCCTTAGTATTTCCAAAGATTTTTTATTGTTGAGCTAGACTCCTGTGTATTAGTCTGTTCTCAAACTGCTATGAAGATGCTACCCAAGACTAGGTAATTCATAAAGAAAAGAGGTTTAATTAACTCACAGTTCCACATGGCTGGGGAATCATGATGGAAGGGGAAGCATGGTGGAAGGGGAAGCAGACACGTCTTACATGGCAGCAGGAGAGACAGAGTGTGTGTAGGAGGAACTGTCAAACACATCAGATCTCGTGAGAACTCACCATCACCAGAACAGCACGGGGGAAACCACCCCCATAATCCAGTCACCTCCTACCAGGTCTCTCCCTCAACACATAGGGATTACGCTGATTACAATTTGAGATGAGATTTAGGTGGGGACACAGAGCCAAACCCTATCAGTCCTATGACAACAAAACAAACACTGATTCCAGGAGGTCAACATGGGGCTGGGCTTGGTACCCTTTCATTTTTCCTTGCATCCTTCTTCCCTTCCCTCCATCCATCCATTCACCTATCCAAGAATAAGAATTCAGAATTCAGGACTGGGCGCGGTGGCTCACGCCTGTAATCCCAGCATGTTGGGAGGCCGAGGCGGGTGGATCATGAGGTCAGGAGATCAAGACCATCCTGGCTAAGAGGGTGAAACCCCGTCTCTACTAAAAATACAAAAAATTAGCCGGGTGTGGTGGCGGGAGCCTGTAGTCCCAGCTACTTGGGAGGCTGAGGCAGAAGAATGGCATAAACCCGGGAGGCGGAGCTTGCAGTGAGCCAAGATCAGCCACTGCACTCCAGCCTGGGTGACAGAGCAAGACTCCGTCTCAAAAAAAAAAAAAAAAAAAGAATTTAGAATTCAGAAACGAGATGACTGTCACAAGGATGTCTAATAACATATTTATTGAACTGAAAAATGGTATCAGACATTTACTGACAGCAAATAAGTGTGGTACGGCTAACTGGTTTGACAGGGACTGGCTTTGTCAACTAGATTATAGAGCAGACAATTTTCATACATGAATGAGCTACATTAGCAGCTCCAACGTCTTGACAAAAATATATTTAAAAAAGCATATGGTTTAAAAGCATTTTATCAAAAAAAAGGATACTGACAAATGTTTATTAATGCTTAATTATCTTTTCTGGAACATTTTGAGTTAAACAGACTGCCTCTAAATAAAAGAGGAGCAAATTTAGTTTACAACTGTTTGAAAAGTTTAGGTACAAGTTTTTGGTGTACTTCCCAGAAACTAAAAAAATTAAATACCTTTAAGGCTGAATAACAATTCCTTTTGTAAGTTAGATAATTGCCAATTCTTTACTTCCAACATAATTAAGGACAGACCTAATCAAGTTGTCATTTTTTGGTCCAGAACTCAGAAGGAATTCAGAGAATTCAAAGAATTAAGTGACATGACTATAACAAACCTCCTACCATCTCATGTATTTATTCATGATTTCTCAGTGCTTCTTATCACTAAAAACGAAAAATAGGAAAAAGGTAATATCAAATTCTTTCTTATTCCAGCAATAAGTATTATTTGTCCATTTCTTTAGAAACTAACTTATTAAAAGCCCCTTCATTCCATTATAAGTTGAAACTTCAATGTAATTTCTAGTTAATAATTATTTTGATGAATGACAATATATTAATGATATGTTAACATTTATTTTTTAGATCAACTGTGAATTCCTTAAAGCTGAAACAGTAAATTAGTCTAGGAGAACTTTCTTTTAATACTCATGATATCTGGAAAACTGTCTTAAAATGTATATGGACATATATATGCATACATGTATATGTTACATAGGTATATGATGTGCTGTGATCAACAAGACTTTCAGGCAATTAAATCTATTACATCAGAAGAAAACGTGGAGGAAAAGAGAATTAAAAAAACAAGATTGAGGGGGAAAAAGAAATATAAAAGTTCTAGCTGTTACAGGAGAGCTGTTCATGTATTTTTTTAATGGATAAAGGTGGTTATAAAATCACTATGGACATAGATTCCACTGGATACATTTAAAGAAATGACTTTGAAATGTCAGTATTTACAACGCACCATTTATTTTAATATTTTCTGGGAAGTACATCAAAAGGCTCACTAAGACTTACAAAATGATTATTAAATGATAATAATCATGTTTCTCTTTCACTTGTAGACAACCTGCTGAAGTCAAATACTCAAAAAGGGTGGGGAAGAGTGAAATATTATTACATCTTTTGCAACTATCTTGACAAAAATGTGTATGTTACCTTAAAATACACAAGGGAACACACAGCTTTACACTATTTTGAGCACATAGAAGCAAAGCCCCATGGCTTTAAGGGGCTTTCCCTGGGGAGTAAGTTGGCCTGTACCAATTTCTCAAGGTTTTGGGAAGTTCCAGGAGTCAGAACTGTATTTTCTGGTCATTTCATTGGATATTCTTGACTCTAGTTGGCAAACAACAGAATCTGGGTCCACAGTGTTGGGGTTCTCCCACTTTTCCAAGTCCTAGGTTGGATGATATGACCCAAGGTCTGCTCTGAGGTGTTGGGAGCCTGGCTGCCCACCCCCCACCAGCTCTCCCCTTCCTGAGCACTGCCTGGGAGCACTCCCTCACCTCGGCCTTTATCCCCCTTGCTATCTTTCCCGGTAAGATGTGGCTTAGGGAATCCAAAGAAGTGTGATGCGTCTGACTCACGCTGCCTTCTGTCTCTCAGGAAGATCCACTCACTGTCCATCCATGATCAAGGTTAAGGGAGGGTTTGGGGTTCCTCCATGTCCTTGCAGCCCTACTTTTATTTTTTATTAAAAAAAAACCAACAACTTGTTTTTTGAGACAGAGTCTCACTCTGTTGCCCAGGCTGGAGTACAGTGGTGCAGTCATGGTCCCGTGTAGCCTTGACCTCCTGGGCTCAAGTGATCCTCCTGCCTCAGCTTCCCGAATAGCCAGACTACCAGCATGTGCCACCACACCCAGCTAATTTTCTTATCTCTTTTTGTAGAGACGGGGCTCTCACTATGTTGTCCAGTCTGGTCTCAAACTCCTGGGCTCAAGCGATCCTGTCTCCCCGGCCTCCCACAGTGCTGAGATGACAGGTGTAAGCCACTGTGCCAAACTAGCCCTACTTTTAAAAGGGAAGCACACAGCAGAACCTTTAAGTGAGTGGTGCTGGCACTGTTTAGTTTCTCAGCTTCATCATTTACTGTCAGCAGAAAGGCAAGCTATTAAACCTCACAGCACCACAGGTTTCCCTACCTGATAAATGGTGATAACAATAAAACGAAATGTGCAATTATGTAGACTAAAAGCAATAATACAAAGCAGGCATACAAGAGTTTAATCAATGAAGCTATTATGTTATTAAATGCAAAATTTAGAATTTTAAAAGTGAACTCAAGAAAGGGGAAGGCAGAAACTAATGAACAGGATGCGATCCCCCTTCCATGAGTGGAATGCAGCAGGAGGCATAGGGTGGGCGTGAGTCCCCCTAAAACCTCCTGTCCCTCAGGCCCTGGATTCTGTGTTTTTGTCAAATTTGGTCCCACTGGCGGCAGCAGCCCAGGCTCTGTTCTGAAGGTGCCTGCAAATCGCCTCTAATGAGAACAGCCCCTGATTCCTGGGAACTGCTACCAGACACTCGGCCACTGAGCAGGAGACTCCCAATGCTTGGTTTTGTCCATTCCTAGGCTTGGCCCACAGACAAGAGGGTGCACATGAGGACCCTAATGTTGCTGCATACAGCTAGCAAGAACCTGTGCAAACCTCCCATGCTCAGCATGAATCTCCTTCCCTGAGTGTCCCCCTCCCCACAGGTGGGTGGAGATGGCAGAGGCATGGCAGGCTGACGTGGTCCAGGGTCCCTGATTAAGCAAACCTACCTCAAGAGGAATGGCATAAACGAGGACCGGTCTGGCTTAGCATCCACTGAATCTTCATTTGCTGAATTCCCAATCCCCTGCTCTTCAACACAGCCCTGATCGTCTGCCATCTGGAAAGAAAAAAAAAAAAACAAGCCACGAGGTCAGTGGCATCACTAATACTGTGATATTTTTAAATGACACTCATTAGGTGACATGCTTTTCCATTATGCCTAGGGGTGAGCAGTTTTGCATATTTAAGATTCAGGGTTACTGCCCCATTAATGCATTCAAATACGTGAGTATGCTTACATCCCAGAGACTACATATGGCAGCAAAGAAAGCAAAGTCCTTGCCCTCAGGGAGCTTCTAATCCAGCATCCACAATTTTGTTTTATGTTCACTGCATACAAGAAACAGTGGAAGGTCTGTCAACGTTTACAACAATGACAATTTCCCCCTAAATTCCTAGCAGGTCACGAAGTGCTCATACGCAGTTCAAAAGCTGCGACAACCTGGGGCGTTAGGCTCTTTTTCCGTCAGATGCTTTTACATCTGATGGTTCTACACAAAATAGATTTCCATCAAATTACATTCCAGCTTGAGAATCTTCAAGAGATCCCCATTAACTACAAGTTCCAATCTAAAGCCATCTCCTTGGATTTTAAGGACCTTTCTGATCTAGTCTGGGAGTCAGCACACTATGGCCCAACACTTGTTTCAGTAAATAGAGTTGTACTGGAAAACAGCCATGCCCATTCATTTATGTATTGCCTATGGCTGTTTCCTCTCTACAACAGAGTTGAGTGATGGCCACAAAGCCAAAAATATTTACTACCTGGCCCTTTCCCACCCCCACCCTCTGCCTTCATTTACTACATAGCCTTTGTATGTGGCTTGCTTCTTCGCACTCTGCTGTTTGGCTCCCATAAGACGATATAAGTTCATCATGGCAGAGGTAGCTGGAACACAGAAGGTGCTTACTAAAATATTTAACTGAATGGAAGGCTGGATGAAACACACACCCCAAGGGAAAATAATTAGCTAAAGGTGATGTGGCTGGCCCAAGGCAGAGCCAGTATTAGAATCATTTTTTTTTGTCTTTGAGATGGAGTTTCACTCTTGTTGCCCAGGCTGGACAGCAATGGTGTGATCTCTGCTCACTGCAGCCTCCGCCTCCCCCGTTCAAGTGATTATCCTGCCTCAGCCTCCTGAGTGGCTGGGATTATAGGCGCCCACCACCACGTCTGGCTAATTTTTTTTTTTGTATTTGTAGTAGAGAGAGGGCCAGGCTGTTGGCCAGGCTGGTCTCAAACTCTGGCCTCCCAAAGTGCTGGGATTACAGGTGTGAGCCACTGCGCCTGGCCAGTATTAGAATCATTTCTTCTAAATCAAGTCCCGTTTCCTTCTACATGAAGGGAATCACAGATCAACTTTCAAGAATAAAGGGAAACTTCTCCAGACTCCAATTTCTACCTGGTCCCAACTGTTACTGGAAAAGGGTCCTGATCCAGACCCCAAGAGAGGGTCTAGACCTCGTGTAAGAAAGAATTAAGGGCAAGTCGATAAAGTGAAAGCAAGCTTATTAATTAATCGAAGTAAAAGAATAAAAGAATGGCTACTCCATAGACAAAGCAGCAGCTTGGGCTGCTGGACTAGGGATACTCATAGTTATTTCTTGATTATATGCCAAACAATGGGTGGACTATTCACAAGTTTTCCGAGGAAGGGGTGCGAAATTCCAGGAACTGAGGAAGTTCCCCTTTTTAGACCATATAGGATAACTTCCAGACGTTGCTGTGGCATTTGTAAACTGTCGTGGTGCTGGGGGGAGTGTCTTTTAGCATGCTAATGCATTATAATTAGTGTATAATGAGCAGTGAGGGTAACCAGGGGTCACTCTTGTCACCATCTTAGTTTTGCTGGGTTTTGGCTGGCTTCTTTACTGCAAAGCCTGTTTTATCAACAAGGTCTTTATGACCTCTATCTTGTGCTAACCTCCTACTTCATCCTGTGACTAAGAATGCCTTAACCTCCTGGGAATGCAGCCCAGTAGATCTCAGTCTTATTTTACCCAGCCCCTATTCAATATGGAGTTGCTCTGGTTCAAATGCCTCTGATACAATCTCTAAACAACTTCACTGAGCAGGCCACGGTTGTCAGGTGCAGTTCTGTATTCCAGTTAGGGCTCACCAAGGGATGCTATCATTAAGTTGGAAAACAAGAAGGCATCTATTTTACAGAATATTTTGTGCCACTGAGCACAACAAGTAATGACTTTTGGAGGTGGAGAGAAGAAGGAATACAGTTCAGAAGGAGGTGTCCAAGGAGGCAAAGCAACGACCTAGTGGCCCTGCACTCTGAATGGCATTACGGTTTCACCTTCCAGCTTATCTGAGGGTGAACTGGGAAGAAGGGAGGGAGCTAAGAAGAAGGGAAAGTCCTACTGCCAGGTCTCAACAATGACCAGGAGAAGTCAGATGGTCACCTTGTTTCTCAACACATCATGAGCCTCCCTTCATCATCACCAATGTGTATCTGGTTGGGAGGCAGATTTTTCAGATTAGAACCCAAAGTTTCTCAAAATGGAGATAACCCACAGAAGAGATAATCGTAAGGCCACACATGCAGAAAACACCTGATAGCTTCTTTTGTCTCCTTTATGTAGACTTACTTTTCAACATAGATTGTTATTAACACAATACATACTCACATATTTTCAAAACTAGTAAGTCAAAGTTTAAAAAAAAATTCCACCAGACAAAGACACTAACTTTGACATGTGGTGTTAACCAACTTGGCCCTTTTCCAAAAGTTAATCTTAAAGGCTGAGTTTAGGGCATATGATGACAAAACAATATAACCACTATTTTTAAAAGAAAGAAGAAACGTCGTGTGATAGCAGAATAGGAGGTTCCAGTTTTCATTCTTCTATAGAAATACTGATTTTGGCAACTACACCTATGGACAAGAATACTTTTGTGAGGCCACAGGAGTCCACTGAGAGGTTTCAGCACACTGGTGAAGCAAAAAAATCTAAGATTGGATGCATCAAAGAGTATAATAAGAGCAGTTCACTTTACCCACATCACCCCTCCCCTAAGGTGGCACAGCTCAGTGCCAGGAGAGGTCCCTCCAGCTCACAATTCTCCCATGGGGGAGGTGAAAGTGAAGTGCGCACCCACCTTTCCCAGCCTAACAGGATGTTGTCTAGGAGACCCACTTCTGTCTCATCCCACCCAGAACATTGAGGGGAATAGCATGGCTGAATCATCTGGGGCAGCTAGGAGCAAGGAGAAGAAGCAGGAGTGCAAAGAGTGTATGGTTATCAATAGTCGGCTGTAGATTCTGCTACCCAGCTCATGGATTCTACCCTAAGACCTTCCCATAAACCCTGCTGGACGACTGGCCTATGGACCCCTTCGGCCAGCTAATGTGTACCTCAGTGCACAACAGTCTGTATACAACCACAGATGATGCTTGGATCTCAACAGCAGGTATGGATACTAGCAGCCAACTCAACTTTGATGGATTGAGAGAAGACATGTAACTTTGAACATTTCAGGGTACTACCCTAAGGAATAAACAGGAGGCTTTTAGCATGAGGTCTGGCTTTGCAGGATTGAGAAAATGCATATAATCCCAAAGAGGGATCAAGAGGTGTGGAGCAGGTACATCCATAGAAAAGGTGTGAGAGATCCCCAGAATCTCTAGCTGAGCTCACCAGCAAAGGTCTTTTTCTCCTAAAGTCAGTCAATAAAGATGGGAAGAGGTGACTGCTTCTTCAAGTGTGAACACACAATGCAAGGCTTCAAAGAACACAAATAATCAAGGAAATATGACACCACCAAAGGAAGAAAATAAAGCTCCAGTGGCTGACCCCCCAAAAATGAATTACCTGACAAAGAATCCAAAATAATCATCTTTAAAAAGCCCAGTGAGGAACAAGAGAGCACACAGACAATTAAATGAAATCAGAAAAACAACAGATAAACAAAATGAGAAGTTCAACGAAGAGATAAAAACTATATAGATGAATGAAACAAATTATAGAGCTGAAGAATACAATGTCTGAAATAAAAAATTCAATTGAGAGCTTCAACAGCAGACTTGATCAAGCAGAAGAAAGAGTCAGGTAAACTTGAAAACAGATCATTTGAAATTAACCAGTCAGAGGAACAAAAAGAAAAGGAATGAAAAAGAGTGAAGAATGCCTATGGAACTTATGGGACCATCAAATGAACAAATATATGCAGTATGGATGTCTCAGAAGGAGCAAGGAGGGAAGGGTAGAAAGTTTATTTAAAGAAATTGTGACAGAAAATCTGGAGAGGCAAATGAACATCTAGATTCATGAAGCCCAAAGAGCCCCAAACAGATTGAGCATAAACATGTCTTCACTGAGACACATTACAATCACTAGTAAGAGTCAAAAAAGATAAGGAGAAAATTTTCAAAGCAGCAAAAGAAAAGCAACTGATTTTTTTCCCAAGATGGCAGATTGGAGGCATTTTAGCATGCCTCTCTCACTTGGGAAGACAAAATAGTGTGTAGAGATCCATGCTGTGTAGTTTTTTCCAAGAAGCAACACAGGAACTTAATAGGAAAGCTGAAAGAAACCACAGAGCCTTTGAAAGAAGTGGTGGGCTGCAGCCTATACCAGGTGGAAAATTCTAAGTCCCTGGAGTGTGAGGGGGATAAATTGTCTCTGGGACATACAATCCCACTGGAGAACTTGGCAATCCAGGCCACAGGGAAAGGTCTTAACCCTACCCAGCACTGAAGCTGATTTAGTGAGCACTGTGGAATACATGAGAAGGAACAGTATTGGGATGTGCGTTGCGTGTGCTCTCGGTCCCCAGCAGGGATAGAAGGAAGTCATTCCAGGTCCTACCTCACAGGTGACCTTGTGGATGTCTTCCAGCTAAACTCAGTAGTCTGTCATAGGTTGAGAGAGGTTCCTAATTGACATTTCTGATATAATCTCATGTGATGATGAACCCCCTTGGCCAGAACCGAGGGGTGAGTGGGCAGTGGGTTATACTCATGAGCACAAGAGAAGACCTTTGCTTCTCAGGTAGACCAGAAGGGGTGTGGCCTGAAAGCCATGGTATGTCTCAACTGGGAAGGCTTCTGGCCTGGGGCAGTTTTGAGTTCCAAGAGCAGAATGCCTGGAACCTAGCTAGCTGCTACCAGTGGAACTCTACGGTGTGAGACCTACCTTGCCAAGTGCATGGGAACCGGGCAGGGCTTAATGTCACCTGCTATTCCGCACTCCCTGTGTGGACTTTCTGTGCAGCACAGGCAGCTGCGCTCCTCCCTGGAACATTACCCCTGCGGCAGGAGGACTGCCCTCTTACCCCGACTGGGGCCTCTGCTTGAGCCCCTACGTGGAGAGCCACAGCATGCACTTGCGTGACCCAGGCCCCACTTGGCTTTGCCTCTTTACCCCCTACTCCATAGCTTAACACAAAGAACAGAAACTTTGGGAAGCTCTATGGCCTCGCCCATTGTCTGAGACACCAGAGGACCTCACCTGGGTAACATAAGAAGCACAAATCCCACGGCTACCACCGCAGCTGGTGTTCTTTTCCAAGTGCCACCTCCTGCCTGGAGGCCAACAAACACAGTCCATTACAGCATCTGCTGGCAGAATAGCATAGCACCCAGGAAGGAGAAAACTTGTGCATGACCCCATCTGTCACCACCACCTGCAATACCCCCAGCTAATCAGGAGGTCCTGAGTCTGTCCATATGATCAGTTCATTCCTACTATAGCTAGTGTTTGAGAAAGCCAACACACTAAGTCTATGTATAAGGAACCTCACAGAGTCTACGTCACTCCCTTGCCATCCCCATCAGAACAGGTGCTGGTACCCACTGCTGGAAATCTGAGGGCAAGTCGCATCACTGGACCCCTTGCAGGCATTCCCCAGCACTTTCCTGGAGTGTGGCAGCCCCATTGGGTGGCTAGACCCAGAGGAGCAGCAGCATTCACAACAGTCTGGCCTTCAGGGTTCCTACTCCTAGGGGAAGGGGTAGTGTACCAAATCAAGGGAGTAACCCATGGGACGAAAGAATCCAGATGGCAAAGCTCGAGTCCCATAGCTTTCTGCTTGTGGGAAGTTTCTTTCAGCAGAGGCACAGGTGCAATGCTGAACTCAGCAGGGAAAGTCTGTGGCTCTACTACAACAGTCAAGCAGCCCTGGTGCTTGTGACAGGTCTTGGAGAAGGAGACTTCTCCTCCTCACCCACCACTGCAGCTACAGCTTGGGCTTCTCCCACAGGAGCGTGGCATGGGTGCATCTGTAGATAGCCTTTATGGAACACTTCAGGGTGACTGCATCCCCATAGGACAAGTGCCCTCAGGGTTCAGGCCCGCATGAGGGGTAGTCATAATCCCTCTCTACATGGAATATCAGCATTTCTGCAGATGGAAAGTGGTGTCTGTCTGGTTTGAACAGACGGAACACTGGGTCAGAAGTGTGAATGGGAAGCAGATTTTTCTCCTGCTGGCCTGGCAGGGGAGCTGAGGTAGCCCCTTCCTTCCCTCTGAAAAGACCTCAGTGCTTTTCACTCCAGCTTCTCCAGCTGCCTATGTCAAGGCTGAGACCTCTGCCCACATTAGGTGTTGTATTTATCTACCTGTTTTAGCTACACCCAGTTTTTACCCATGGACAACTCCTGAAGTCTGAACTGTTCAACCTGAAGTCTGACCTGAAGTCTGAACTGTTCAACCCAGCAAATAAAATACTGGAGGAATGAATGAATGAATGAATGAATGAATGAATGAATGAGTGTACACTACTGGGGATGAGCTAACCTTCAAAAGACTTTTGTCATTCTAACCCCATAAGAGACAGTAAACCTGCTCACACACCAGCACATTGCTACTACATCTGAGAAAACCATCACACAAACACTCTCTATAACCAAGGAACTCATACACAGTCTTCACCCCCAAAAGCACCCAGAGCCAAATTAGGTTACAATAAGCTATAATCATTGAAGTCACATCCATAAGGTGGAAAAAAAGGAAATTAAAAAGCAACAGTTGAATAAAAAATAAGTTAAAAAATAATTAGAAGAAATGGTCTACCCAAATGAGAAGGAACCAGAAAAATAATTCTGGCAATATGACAAAACAGGGTTCTATAACACCCCCGAAAGATCACATTAGCTCTCCAGCAAAGGATACAAACTAAAATGAAATCTTGGAAATACCAAATAAAGAATACAAATGGTTGATTATTAAGTTACCCAAGGAGATACAAGAAAAAGGTGAAAACCAACATAAAGAAAGTTTTTAAAAAATTCAGGATATGAATGAAAATTTTTCTAAAGAGATAGATACTTTAGAGAGAGAAAAAACAAACAACAAAAAACAATCAGAACTTCTAGAAAGAAAGACACATTTAGGGACTTACAAAACACAGTGGAAAGTTTTAACAACAGACTAGACCAAGTAGAAGTAAGAATTTTAGAGCTCAGAGACAAGGCTTTTGAATAAACCCAGTCAGACAAAAATAAAGAAAAAATAACTAAAAGAAATGAACAAAGTCTCTAAGAAATATGAGATTATGTAAAATGGCCAAAGATAGTAATCATTGGTGTTCCTGAGGGAGAAGAAAAAGTAAAAATTTTGGAAAATTTATTTGAGGAAATAATTGAGGAAGACTTCCCTGGCCTTGCCAGATATTTAGACATCCAAATATAAGAAGGTCAAAGCCCTTCTGGGAGATTCATGGCAAAATGGACATCTCCAAGGCATACAGTCATCAGGCTACTATTAAAGTCAACATGAAGGAAAGAATTCTAAGAGCAGTAAGACAAAAGCATCAGATAACCTACAAAGGAAAAGCTATCAGACTAACAGTAGACTTCTCAGCAGAAACCTTATAAGCCAGAAAGGACTGGGGCCCTGTTTTTAGCCTCCTTAAACAGAATAACTCTGAGCCAAAAATGTTGCATACAGCAAAACTAAGTTTCATAAATGAAGGAGATATAGTCTTTCTCAGACAATCACATGCTAAAGGAATTTGCCGCTACCAGATCAGCCCAACAAGAAATGCTAAAAGGAATTCTAAACCCTGAAGCAAAAGGTCAATATGCAACAGAATAGAACCTCTCAAAAACATAAAACTCACAGGGCTTATAAACCAATAACATAATGAAGAAAACAAAATATCCAGGTAACAACATGATGAGTCCGTCACATCTCAATATTAATGTTGACTGTACATGGCCTGATGCTCCACTGAAAAGATAAAGATTGGCAGAATGGATTAAAAAAAATCACAAACCAAATGTCTGTCCTCTTCAAGAAGCTCAGCTAATACAAATTATTCTTATAGAATCAAGGTAAAGGGGTGGAAAAAGATACTCCACACAAATGGAAACCGAAGGCAAGCAGAAGTTGCTATTCTTATATCAGATAAAACAAACTTTAGAGCAAAACAGTAAAAAAAAAAAAAAAAAAAAAAGACAAAGTATTATAAAAGGATTGACCCAACAGGAAGATATTACAACCCTAAATATATATGCACATAACTCTGAAGCTTCTAGATTCATAAAACAATTACCACTAGACGTAAGAAAAGAGATAGACAGCAACATAATGATATTGGAGAACTTCAATACTCCACTGACAGCGCTAGACAGATCACTGAGGCAGAAAGTCAACACAGAAACACTGCATTTAAACTACACTCCAGAACAAATGGACCTAACAGATATTCACAGAACATTCTACCCAAGAACTGCAGAATACACATTCTTCCCATCAGCACATGGAACATTCTCTAAGATAGACCATGTGATAGGCCACAAAATAAGTCTCAATTAATTTTTAAAAATGAAAATCATATCAAGTATCTTCTCAGACCACACCAGAATCAAACTAGAAATCAACTCCAAAAGAAACCCTTAAAACTATATAAAAACAAGGAAATTAAACAGTCTGCTCCTGAATGATTTTGGGGTTAACAATAAAATCAAGATGGAAATTTGAAAATTCTTCAAAACAAATAATAGTGACACAAGTTATCAAAAATCTTTGTGAAACAACAGAAGCAGTGCTAAGAGGAAAGGTTGTGGTGCTAAATATCTACATCAAAAAGTCTGAAAGATCACAAATTCACAACCTAAAGTCACACCTCCTGGAACTCCAGAAGCAAGAACAAACCAAACCCAAAGCTAGCAGAAGAAAATAACAAAGATCAAGGCAGAATAAATGAAATTGAAACCAAAAAATACAAAAGATCAATGAAACAAAAAGTTGCTTCTTTGAAAAGATAAACAAACTCAGGGGACCATTAGCTAGATTTACCAATAAAAGAAGAGAGAAGATTCAAATAAGCTAAATCAGAACTGAAGATGTAGGGTCAGGCACAGCGGCTCACACCCATAATCCTAGCACTTTGGGAGGCCAAGGCGGGTGGATCATAGGTCAAGACTGAGACCATCCTGGACAACATGGTGAAACCCCGTCTCTACTAAAAATACAAAAATTAGCTAGGTGTGGTAGCATGCAGCTGTAGTCCCAGCTACTCGGGAAGCTGAGGCAGGAGAATTGCTTGAACCCAGAAGGTGGAGGTTGTAGTGAGCTGTGATTGTGCCACCGCACTCCAGCCTGGGTGACAGAGCGAGAGTCTGTCGAAAGAAAGAAAGAAAGAAGGAAAGAAGGAAAGGAAGGAAAGGAAGGAAAGGAAGGAAGGAAGGAAGGAAGGAAGGAAGGAAGGAAGGAAGGAAGGAAGGAAGATGGAGACATTACAATAATGTCTTTGTAGCAACTTGGATGGAGCTGGAGGCCATTATTCTAAGTGAAGTAAGTCAGGAATGGAAAACCAAATATCTATATTTTCACTTATAAGTGGAAGCTAAGCTGTGAGCATGCAAAGGCATTTGGATTGGTATAATGGATACTGGAGACTCAGAAGAGGGGAGAGTGGGAGGAGGATGTGGGATTTTTAAAAACTACATATTGGGTGCAATGTACACTACTTGGGTTACAGGTCCACTAAAATATCAGACTTCACCACTAAACAATTAATCCACGTAACCAAAATCTACTTGTACTCCAAAAGCTATTGATATGTACATATATATGTGTATACAGACACACGCGCGCGTGCACACACACACGGAAAAGCAACTCATTACATACAAAGAAATGTCCATAAGACCATCTGCGGATTTCTCACCAGAAACCCTGCAGGCCTAGAAAGAGTGGGATAATATAATCAAAGTGCTAAAAGAAAGAAACTGCCAACCACCAATATTATATGCAGCAAAGCTGTCCTTCAGAAGAAAAGATAAATACTTTTCTGAGACACATGAAAATGAGGGTGTTCATCACTACTAGACCTGCCTTACAAGAAATGCTAAAAGGAATACTTCAGGTTGAAATGAAAGGACACTCTTTAAACTCACTGGTAAAGGTAAGTGTATAGTCAAATTCAGAATATGCAAATAATTTACAGGTGGTCTTTGACTTACAATGGTTTTACTTAAGATCTTTTGTCTTTCCAATGCTGCAAAAGCAAAACACATCATGTAGAAACCATACTTCAAGTAACCATACACCCATTCTGTTTTTACTTTTAGTACAGTATTGATAAATTATATGAGATATTCAACACTTTATTATGAAATAAGCTTTGTATTAGATTCTCATGCTGAGCTGTAGGCTAATGTGATACGAGATGTTTAAGACAGGCTAGGCTAAGCTCTGAAATTCAATAGATGAGTTGCATTAAATGCATTTTTGGCTTATGATATTTTCAACTTACATTGGGTTTATAGGGATGTAAATCCATGATAGGTTGAGTATTAATTGTGCATAAATCACTTTGAACTCTACTAAAGTTAAAAGACTAAAGTATTAAAAACAACTCTAGCTTCAATATCTATAACTATATAGTTGTTAATGGATATACAAGATAAAGAAATGTAAACTGTGACATCAATAACATAAAATGTGGAAGGAGAGAATAAAACTGTAGAGTTTTTTAATGTGCATGAAGTTAAGTTATTGCTATGGTCTGAATGTTTACGTACCCCTCCAAAATTTATACACTGAAATCTATTTACCAATGTCATAGTATTAGGAGGGGGGCATTTGGGGTATGATTAGGTCAAAAGGGTAAAGCTCCATAAATGGGATTAGTACCTTTGTAAAAAGAGCTGTACCTTGCCCTATCTACCATGTGATAAGATATAATAAATGAACAAGGAAATGAAACTTTGCTATACACTAATGCTGTTAGCACTTTGATCTTGAACATTTCTGTCTCTAGAACTACAAGAAATATATTTCTGTTGTTTATAAGCAACCCAGTTTAGGGTATATTGTAATAGAATCCCAAATGGACTAAGTTGTTATCAACTTAGAATAGACCATTATAAGATGTTTTGTGTAAGCCTCATGGTAATAACAAAATATACAGAAAAGAAACAAAGCATATCACTACAAAAAATGATCAAATCACAAAGGAGGGAAGCAAGAGAGGAAGAGAGAAATAGATAAGCTATATAACAGTCAGAAAACAACCACAAAATGGCAACAGTGAGTCCTTATCAATAATTTCTTTAAATATAAATGGATTAAATTATCCAATCAAAATACATACAGTGACTAAACAGAGTAAAAAAATAAGATCCAACTACATGATATTTACAAAAGACTCACTTTAGATTTAAGGACACACATAGGCTAAATGTGAAGGGATAGAAAAAGATATTCCATATGAATGGTAACCAACAGAGAGCAGGCGAGGCTATACTTACATCAAACAAAATAGACTATAAGTAAAAAACTGTCGAGATAAAGAAGGTCATTATATTATAATTATAGATATCAATTTATCAAAGATATAAAAACTGTAAATATATATGAACCAACATTAGCACACCTAAATATATGAAACAAGTATTAATAGAACTAGAGAAAGAAATAGCAATAAATAATAGTAAGGGACTTCAAAAGCTCAGAACTTTTGAAGCTTGCAACATCCAGACAGAAAAATCAATCAGGAAACAGTGGACCTGAACAACACTACTCCAAATGGTCCTAACAGACATATATACAGCATATCATCCAACAGCAGCAAAATACACATTCTTCTCAAGTGTACACAACATTCTCCAAGATGGATCATATGCTAGGCTACAAAACAAGTCTCAATTATTTTAGGAGGATTAAAGTCATATCATATATCTTTTCTGACCACAATGGTATGAAAGCAGAAATCAGTAACAGGAGAGAAATTAGAGAATTCACAAATATGTGCAAATTAAGCAACACACGGGTCTTCTTTGAGCCAGAACAACAAAACTAGAAAACACTGATGAAAGAAATTAGACATAAATAAATGGAAAGATATTCCACGTTCATGGATTGGAAGAATTGATACGTTAAAATGTCCACGCTGCTCAAATTGATCACTGAACAGATTCAGTGCAATCCCTATCTAAATTCCAATGGCATTTTCACAGACATATAAAAAATTCTAAAATTCATATGTAGCTACAAAAGACCCCAAATAGCCAAAGCAAACCTGAGCAAAAAGGAAGCTAGAGGCATCATATTTCCTCACTTCAAATTACATTACAAAGCTATAGTAATCAAAACTGTATGACACTGGCATAAAGCAGATACATGGACCAATGGAACAGAATAGAGAGTCTGGAAATAAACCCACACATTACAGTCAACTAATTTTTTGACAAGGGTGCCAAAAATATTCAATATGGAAAGGATAGTCTCTTCAATAAATGGTGTTGGGAAAACAGGATATCTGCATGCAAAAGAATAAAACTAGACTCTTACCTTACACTATACAAAAAAATCAACTCAAAGTGGATTAAAGACTTAAACATAAGACCTGAGACCTTAAAACTCCTAGAAGAAAACATAGGGAGAAAGCTCTTTGACATTGGTCTTGACAATGAGTTTTTGCATATGATGCTAATGCACAGGCAACAAAGGCAAAGATAAACAAGTGGGATTACACCAAACTAAAAAGCTCTGTACAGCAAGGAAATAATAAAAAAAAAAAAAAAAAAGAAAGAAAGAAAAGAAAAAGCAAACTATGGAATGGGAGAAAATATTTACAAACCATATATCTGAAAAGGGGTTAATATCCAAAATACACAAGGAACTCACATAACACAATAGCAAAAAAAAAAAAAAAAAAAAAAAAAAAAGACAACAGCCCAATTTAAAAAATGGGCAAAGAACCTGAATAGACTTTTCTCTAAAGACATACAAATAGGCAACAGGTATATGAAAAGGTGCTCAGTGTCCCTAATCATCAGGGAAATGCAAAGCAAAACCACAATAAGATATCATCTCACAACTGTTAGGATAGCTGTTTTATGTATACATACATACACATGTATGTATATATGTGTGCGTGTATAAAGGTAAGCGTTAGCAAGGATGTGAAAAAAGGGAAGTCTTCTATACTGTTGGTGGGAATATAAATTGGTACAGCCATTATGGAAAACAGTCTAGAGATTTCTCAAAAAATTAAAACTAGAAATTGCATATGATCCAGTAATCTCACATCTGGCTATATATCCAGAGAAACTGAAATCAGTATCTCAAAAAGATACCTGCACTCCCACATTCATGGTAGCATTATGGAAACAATCTAAATGTCCATCAATGAATGAACAGATAAAGAATATGTGGTATACACACATAATGGAATATTATTCTGCCACAAAAAGGAAGGAAATCCTCCATCTGTGACAAGATGGATGGACCTGAAGAGCATTATGCTAAGTGAGATAGGCCAGACACAGAAAGACAATTACTGTATGATCTCACATCTATGTGGAATCTAACAGAGTCAAACTCATTCAAATGGAGAACAGAACGGAGGTTGCCAGAAGTCGGGGGTAGGGGCAGCGAGGAGGAAATGGGGAAGTGATAGTTAAAGGGTACAAAGTTTCAGTTGTGCAAGATGAATAAATTCTAGAGATCTACAATACAGCATAGTGCCTATAGCTAACAATACTATATGGTATACTTACAATTTGCTAAAAGGGTAGATCTTATGGTGATTGTTCTTACCACACAAAAAATACTAGTATTGGCCAGGCGCAGTGGCTCACGCCTGTAATCCCAGCACTTTGGGAGGCCGAGGCAGGTGGATCACGAGGTCAAGAGACCATCCTGGCCAACATGGTGAAACCCCGTCTCTATTAAAAATACAAAACTTAGCTGGGCATGGTGGCGCACATCTGTAGTCCCAGCTATTTGGGAGGCTGAGGCAGGGGAATCGCTTGAGCCCAGGAGGCAGAGGTTGCAGTTAGCCAAGATTGCACCACTACACTCCAGCCTGGTGACAGAGCGAGACTCCATCTCGAAAAATAATAATAATCATAATCATAATAAAAATAAAATAATAATAGTATTAAAGGGTGTGGGAGGAAACTTTAGGAGGTGGTGGCTTTGTTGAGGTGGTGATGATTTCATGGGTGTATCTCTGCTTATCCCCAAATTTGTTATGTATGCATGCATTAAATATGCCTAGTTTTTTATATTTCAACTATACCTTAATAAAGTGGTTTTGAAAAAGGGGAAGGCCCTAAGCAAAATGGCTCCTAAGAAAGCCAAGCCTTTGTTTTGATAGCCCTAAGCAACCTATGGAATGGGAGAAAACATTTACAAACCATATATCTGAAAAGGGGTTAATGTCCAAAATACACAAGGATCTCACAACAGAACAGCAAAAAAGCAAATAACCCAATTTTAAAAATGGGCAAAGAACCTGAATTTTTGGAGACTTTTGGAGACTCTTCTTCATTCATTCAATGGATATTTACTAGAAGTGAGGAATTAGGGACATACTTGTGAGCAAATTGAGCTTGTCCTGCCATGTTGATAAACAGACATGAAAAAAAGGATGGCGTCTAGGTCGAAATCCAACTGTGGTGTGTGCCTTGAGGGTGAACAATCTGTAACCATACCAGGGAAACTCAGGAGCCTCACAGAAATTAGGGAAAGTTCTCAGGGGAGGAAACGTCTGACCTGAGAACTGAAAAGGTTCGGGAAGCAGGGAGGGTAGGTGGGAGCCATGCAGGCAGAGAGAACTGTGCACTCATTAAACATTTGAAATGTTCCATCAAAGGATGGGTATAAACTCCTCATCCTTCTCAAACACTAAGAGAGTGCTTTGGACTTAGCTACTGAGATGTAAAATTCAAGCTGATTTTTGTGGCTCAATGATGGGACACTTTCTAGAACTTTCCTTCCAAACAGTAGGCCATTAGGTCTTCTGTGTGAAACCTACAGCATCCTTCTAGGTTGATGCTGAACACTGTCTACAGTGACAGAAAGGGTCTCTTCTAACAACTCAAGTCAGCAGTGGTGGGACTTGGCTCTTTCAAATCTGTAAAGCTAAACAGTTACTTTCTTATTCCTATGAGACTGGGCTTGATTTTTGGAACCTCCAAAGGGCAATCATAGCTCAGGGTGGTAACCAGGTGGGGGTGCCTGATCTCAGACATGTCATTTCAGTCAAACCAAGACCTGGTTTTGACCCCTTATTTCCTCATTTCATCATCACAGTGCACCAGGAAAATCCAGACCTATCTCAGTTCTGCCAAGCTGCCCGGAGAGGGTACGCCTGGCATGATTTTCTCATATCTGTCCCCTTTTTAGGGTCCAGACTGCAAAGAGCAGCCATTTGAGGGAGACTGCTTATCCCACTGTTAAATATGTCTAACTTCTCTTTCAATGAAATATGTCTAACTTCTCTTTAAATGAATTAATACATGAGACACTCAAAGCACTAACAATGCCAGGCACATAGTAAATCTCGGTTAGTCACTGTAACTCTTATTCTTACTATTCGTCACCAAGATTGTCGCTGTTTGCAGACTGAGACCTCATCTTAATCTTTTTTTTTTTTTTTTGGATCACAGAAAAGTGTCAGGTACATGACAGGCACCAAATCCATTTTTCTTTATAAACCTAACTTAAATGTATTTTCAAATCCTTCAGCCCCTTGAATAAACTACTGTCCAAACAACAGAACCAAGGAGACCCAAGAGGGTGGTTGAGAACCCTGAGATCTGGGGTTGAATCAGTTCTTCCACATATTTGCCATGGGACCTCAGGAAAAGTACTCAACCTCTCTAAGTCTCAGTTTTCTCATCTGCAAAATGGGAAAACAATGGTACTTATGTCACAAGTGGTTGGGAGGATGAATGAAACAATGTATATAAAATGCTAGGCACTGGGTGGCACATTCTAAATAGTCAAGAAATATTCCCATTATCACCACTGTCCACGAGACTAAGACGATTTACAACTGTCGACCTTCGCCTTTATTTCAAAACCACATCCATATTTTAAAAAGATTTTGTAGAGACTGAAAAAAAATTCCTGCAGTGATTATCTCCAAATATGTTGACCAGGGGTCCACATGTTGGTACACAGCTGGGCAGGAAGTCACTGCCCAGCTATTGTCTGAACTTTTTACTTTCATGAAGGGGGAAATGGACTGCAGCTGCTTCCCCTGAAAAGTGACATCATACAATTTGTGCCTCACTTCCTGCCCAAATAAAAAGAATCTTCCTAAAGCGCACACAGAGAAGACCTGAAAACTTCCCCCTCCCTCTTGCCTCTAGCAGCTGGGAGGGGGATAGGGAGGTTCTACTGGGCACTCAAGCGCTTCGCTGTGTCACCCGAAGCTCACGGCACTGCTAGACCAGGGCCTTTACTTTGGTATTGCAGAAACTTCAGCTTCTTCAGAGATGTTAAGTAACCTGCCCAAAGCCACACAGTTTACAGGTGGCGGAAGGTGGACTGTGAATCTAGGCAATGGCCGTACCAAGGGTGAAGGTCAGGCTGGCGAGACCCAAAAGGAGGAAATAGCCTGTAAATAGAGACAACAGGGAGGGCCACGTCAACTAGCCCAAGAGCCCAGAAGTTCAAGAGTTAAAGATCTGGAAATGATACACCCACAATCACCCACAAGTAATTTTACTGCTCCATAAACCGCAAAGCTGTCTCCTGGAGCCTAACACTCCACACGTCTAAATGTCTCCTGCCTTGTCTCCACCTCCTCAAGGTCCCTCTAAGGGCCCTGCAGCAAGGACGCTCAGCTCCAGCGTACTCAGCCTTGACAGAGCCACTGCCGCGAACCACGTACCATAACCAACTCTGTCCATCCCCGCAACAGTCAGCGGGGATCACCGTGGTTCCCATTTAACAGAGAGAGGGTTAAGGGGCGGGGACCGGCACCCAGGCAAAGGAGCTCTGGCTGTTAGCGGCTGTGCCAGATCACGAACCCTCCTCTCCTAAATCTCGAGAGGGAAGGGAGAACAAGCTGAACATGGCAAGCGATGGAGAGGGTAGAAAGGGCTCTCTTTCCAAAGTTTCAGCGCAGGCCGTCGGGGCCACTCTCACTCAACCAGGCTCCCCTAGACCACGCTGGGGGCAGAGGGGGGACTAGGAGGCCGACAGGAAGAAGGGAGGCAAGACGCGCATGGCTGGCGGGCTGGGGAGGCGCCGGCCGAGGCGGGGGGGGGGGCTCCAGTTACCGTTCCCACGGCGGTAGGGCGGCTGGGGCTGGCACAGTCTCTCTCTGTCGCTCCGCAGCGAGAGTCTGGGGCCCCTTTAGCGAAAGCGAAACTAAAAGCCCCGGCGCCGCGGAGGGGAGGGGCCGCCCAGGGTAGGGCCGGGCGGGGCTTGCGCCGCCCCTGGCTCGGGACAGAGCGGTCCGCAGGGGTGGAAGAGCCCAAAGCGACAAGCGCCGCCGCACGCATAATCCCTGGAGGGCGCCCTCTGCAAAGCTGGCGGGCGCTCTGCAAAGTTGGCCCCTCGCTCTACAAAGTGGAGCCCGCGCACGGGAGAGCGCGCACAGCAAAGTTTGCAGTTTTCCGGAACAGCCCAGCCGCCGCGGGCTGTTCCGGGAAAAAATCAAATCTGCCAAACTGGCCGCGCTCCAAGTGACCCAAAGAGCGCAGACTTCGCGGCGGCGCTCAATGATGGGGCGCTCATGTGGTCACGTCCACTTCCCTGCCCCCAGTGTACACCTCGACCTGGGCCTTCGCATGAACTCGGAGACCCCTTTCCCATAGCCAGAGGCTCTTCCCTAGCGAAACCTGGATCCCAGCTGGAACTGCTCGCGTCCCCCCGGGGGACTCCGCGCCTGCTTCTGCATGCGTACTCCCCAAGGCTGATCCGCTTCGGGCCAGCTGTGGCATCCGCTGTGGTCTCCTAGACATTGCTTTGCAGGGGCGCCCTCCTGGGCGCGTGGGCGTAGGACGCTCTCCCAGCTTTGAAGGAAGTACCCACCTGGCAGCCCAGCTAGCTGGTGGAGATGCTGCTCCCGAATCTTTCGGGAAATGTTTGTTGTGCGCCCCCATGTGTCAGGGACTGGGTATGCGGCCGGGAGTCAGTCAAACACCGGAGAGACCGAGCACTTCCACGGATTCTAGTTCACCACCGGATTCTAGTTCACCTCAACCCCACGGCACACACACACACGCACGGATTCCAGTTCACCCTGATCCCACAACACACACATACACACACGCACACACACACGTCTTTCTTCACCCTGACTCAGGGAAGCAACTAAACTCAATCACACTGAGGTGTAAAATATCTGAGAAGAAATTGTAGTTTTATTCATATCAGAGACACAGTATTTACTTTTAGGAACCACCAAATCCTTGCATGAATGGAGTACATGCTTAGTGGTCTGAAATCAGGTAAGAACGCCATCTTCTCTTTTTGTTTGTTTGCTTTCCTGTGGGCCTGAGACTTCAGCATTTGGCTCTCAAATCTCTCCAGGTGAGGACGCTTTCTTGGTTTGAAAAAAAAGACTGACCCCTGGCAAATGTAAGGGAATAATTATAGTTGATTAACTTATGGGAAAATCCTGAATCCCTGAATATTTTTAACCAGCAGTGACACAATTTCTAATGTGGCTGCCCTGGTCTTTTTTTAATACCCACATTCCTGAAATGTTGGAGGTAAACTAAGCCATTCAGACACTAAGATAATTTGTTTTGTAAAGAAATTCAAGCCTGGGCACGGTGGCTCACGCCTGTTATCCCAGCACTTTGGGAGACTGAGACGGGTGGATCACGAGGTCAGGAGATTGAGACCATCCTGGCTAACATGGTGAAACCCCGTCTCTACTAAAATACAAAAAATTAGCCGGGCGTGGTGGTGGGCGCCTGTAGTCCCAGCTACTTGGGAGGCTGAGGCAGGAGAATGGCGCAAACCCAGGAGGTGGAGCTTGCAGTGAGCCAAGATTGTGCCACTGCACTCCAGCCTGGGCAACAGAGTGAGACTCCATCTCAAAAAAAAAAGAAAGAAAGAAAGAAATTCGATTGTGAGTCATCTGAGAAACAAAGAATACTATTAGTAAAGCAATTAAGTTACTGTTTGATTTATCTAATTTGTAAATCTAGGATCTTGCATGTTATTCCTGAAATACAGTGAATCAGTGTTAGAACTAAAAGAGGCTTTTACAACTAATCTCTGTTCATTTTTTAAAGAATTTGAGGCTCAGCAAAGTTGCCCCCATCACAGATTTGCTAGTGGTAGAAGTATAATGAAATTGCCTTTAAAAAATGAATTTTCCATCCACAAGAACGCTCTATCAAAAATTATATCATGCAAATGTCACGATGTGTTGGCATGCAAGAATTCACAACTGGCTCAAATGGACAGGTGGTTCGAAAGGAAACTTTTTTCAGTTCCTTATTGTTGCAGGAAGTTAGGGATCCCGAATGGAGGGACCAGCTGGAGCCACGGCAGAGGAACATAAATTGTGAAGATTTCATGGACATTTATTTATCACTTCCCTAATAATACTTTCATAATTTCTTATGCCTTTTTTATTTTAATTTCTTGCTGAGGATGTAAGTCACTTCAGGACCACTGTGATGATTGTGTTACCTGTACAAATTGATTGTAAAACATGTGTGTTTGACTATGAAATCAGTGCACCTTGAAAACGAACAGAATAACAGCGATTTTAGGGAACAAGGGAGGACAACCATAAGATCTGACTGCCTGCGAGGTCAGACAAAAAGAGCCATATTTTTCTTCTTGCAAAGAGCCTATAAACAGATGTGCAACTAGGAGAGATACTGCTAAGTTCTTTTCCTAGCAAGGAATATTAATATTAAGACCCTAGGAAAAGAATTGCATTCCTTGGGGGGAGGTCTATAAATGGCTGCTCTGGGAGTGTCTGTCCTATGTGGTTGAGATAAGGCCTGAAATACGCCCTGGTCTCCTGCAGTACCCTCAGGCTTACTAGGATTGGGAAACCCCAGCCCTGGTAAATTTGAGTTCAGACTGGTTTTCTGCTCTCGAACCGTGTTTTCTGTTAAGACGTTTATCAAGACAATACGTACACTGCTGAACATAGACACTTACTAGGAGTTCTGATTTTGTCCTTGCCCTGTTTCCCTGGAAGCATGTGATCTTCACTCTGCTTTTTGCCTTTTAAAGCATGTGACCTACTCCCTGTTGGTGCACCCCCTCCCCTTTTGAAATTCTTAATAAAAACTTGCTGGTTTTGCAGCTCAGGTGGGCATCACAGTCCCACCAATATGTGATGTCACCCCCAGCGGCCCAGCTGTAAAATTCCTCTCTTTGTACTATTTCTCTTAATTTCTCAGACTGGCCGACATAGGGAAAATACAAAGAACCTACAATGAAATATTGGGGGTGGGTTCCCCTGATACTTATTGTAGGCTGGCACGAGAAATTCCAAAGTTATTGCTCTAAAGCTGGATTATCACAGTATCAACAAGAAGGAAATACAGAAGGGAAGAAACCATTGTGAACTTTTCCCTCTGTAATAATTGTACTGACACTTTGGATCCAAGTGATGTTTTCTTCTAAATGTACCTCCTTTGTCTCCCAGCCTTGAGTCATGCCATTGTTTTATGTTTCCTTTCTATATTCACATGATTGTAGCATGTGCCTTCCCCCTTATTCCAGAAAAGTCCCCCAGCCTCCCCTATTGGGATGGTTTCCAAAGGGACTCATAGGTGCTTTTGGGCCAGCCCCTCTGAATCTTCCCTCCAGCCCTCCCCTCTGGTTGCTGGTGAATTCCCCATCCATACCCTGCTGGGCAGAGCACCCCTGAGGGGTGCCACCAGTGATTGCTTCTCCAGTTCTCCACTGGACAGGTGAGGCCAGGCTATGACTTTATACAGGACTCCATGAAGGACATTGCAAGATTAACAGAAATGCCATTCTCAGCACCCAAAGCCCAAACCCAAACCCTGGCCCCGCTGAGGTCCCAGCAGGCTTCTGCCAGGTGGAGAGAGTAGGAAGCTCAGGGCCCAAGAGGAATTCCTTTCTTCCCTGAAAGAAGGAATTCATGTTGCACCTGTTACTGAATGATTGCCTCGCAACTTCAAATTCACCCTTTTTGTCTGCTCTGTGAAAACTGAACTGGGCCCTTTCAGTAGTTTTCCCTTGCCTGTGGCCTCACAGGCAAGGGAAAGCTTGGTGGGTAAATGGTGCTGCAGATTCATTATAGGATGGCAGGAGTTTTGCTTCCTGGTTCTCATGTGTCTGGTGTGCTCCTTCAGAGGGCATGACTTCTCAACACCCAGTTCTTGGAGTGTAGCTGGTGGCCAGAACACCCAGCAGCCATCAGCTTCCCCTGGCACCTGCTTCAGGTGGTTTTGTAGAGAGTACCTCTGTTACCACTGGAGGATCTTGACAAGGAGTTGTCCAGGGTCTTGGTGTTTTGAACAAAGAATTGCCCAAAATGCATAAACAGAGGAATGAAAGAATGAATCAACGAAAGCACAGATTTATTGAAATGAAAGTATACTCCACAGAGTGGGAACCAGCTGCAGCAAGTGGCTCAAGAGCACTGATTACAAAATCTTCCGGGGTTTAAAGTACCCTCTAGAGGTTTCCCATTGGTTACTCAGTTACACGCTATGCACGTGAAGACTTAGCCCCTGACCAGTCTGACTGGCTGCAGTCAGGACACAGATACAGAGAGAAGACCATAGGAGGATACAGGGAGAAGGTGGCCATCTACAAGCAGAGAGAGGTCTCTGAAGAAATCAACCCTGCTGATACTATGATCTTGGATTTCTAGTCCCTGGAACTGTGAGAAAATAAATTTCTGTTGTTTAAGCCACCAAGCCTGTGGCACTTTGTTATGGCACACATATGTTATTTGCAAGGATATCTGCTATTGCCACAGTTTTCAGAGTTCTTTTTACTTCTTACTAGCTGACCTCTTGATATTCCAACTCGCTGTTACAGTTTGTAATTTGTTATACAGTTGATCCTCCATATCCCCGGGTTCTGCATCTGAGCATTCAACCAATGGCAGATCAAATATACTTAAAAAAACAAACAAGCAAAAAATAACAATACAATAATACAAATGATATAAATAAAAAATACAAGGTAACAGCTACTTACATAGTGTTTACATTGTATTAGGTACTTTAAATAATGTAGAGATGATTTAATGCATATGGGAGATTACATGTAGGTTATATACAAATACTATGCCATTTTATATAAGGAACTTGAGCATGCATCGATTTTGGTATCCTCAGGGGCCCTGAAACCAATACCCCCATGGATACTGAGGGATGCCTGTGTTCATTCAGCTTACTGTGTGGTTTCTGTCTCCTGAGTGGACCCAGATGGATACCAACCAAGCGCTGCCTCATTTCTGATTCTGTGGCCTTCGGCAGTGTGACCATTCATTTCCTGATGCGGAGGGGAACTTCCACCCCACCCACAGGGTGTGTCGTTGTTTCCTGGCCCAGGAAAAGGTAACCCCAGCAGTTGAATATTATTATTCACACCTGAATAAGATTCTACTGCAATCAACGCCCAGGCCATATAGGGCTGAACTGATTCCTAATCCTTTCCTCTGCCTTCCTCTCCACTCCCTCTCCCCAAGAGAACATCAGACATGGTTGCTCCTGATGTCCTGTGAGCAGCCCCTCAGACCAGGGGTTGCAAACTACCACCTGCAGGCCACCTGTGGTCTGTTTTTGTACAGCACACAAGCTAAGAATGGTGTTTACATTTTTAAAGGGTTGTAAAAAAAGAAAAGAAGAATAAGAAAAAGACGATGCAACAGAGATTGGCTATATATGGCCTGCAAAGCCTAAAATACTTACAGTCTGACTTTTTACAGAAAAAGTTTGTGGGCCCCTATCTTACACCAAATGACACAATCCCATCTTCAAAGCAAACAATGACTGTGATGGTTAACATTAGGTGTCAACTTGATTGAATTGACGGATGCCTAGATGGCTGATGAAGCATTGAAGCATTGTTCCTGGATGTGTCTGTGACAGTGCTGCCAGAGGAGACTCAGAGGAGTCTCAGGGAGAGTGCTGCCAGAGGAGTTGATGGTCTGGGAGAGGAAGGCCCACCCTCAATGTGGGTGGGCACCATCCAATGGACTGCCAGCTTGGCTAGAACAAAGCAGGTGGAAGAAAGGGGATAAGCTTGTCTGCTAAGTCTTCTCCCTCTTTCTCTTTTTCCATGCTTTTCAGGACACTAGGCTCCTTCTCCTGCCCTTGGACATCAGACTCCAGGTTGTTCAGCCCTTGGACTCTGGGACTTGCACCAGCAACCTCCCAGGGGCTCAGACTGAGGGCTGCACTATCAGCTTCCCTGGTTTTGGGGCTTTCAGACTTGAAATGAGCCAAACTACTAGCTTTTCCCTTTTCCCAGCTTGCAGCCAATCATGGGACTTTGCCTTGTCATCGTGTGAACCAATTCTCTCTAATAATCTCATATATATGTATATATACACACACATGTATATATCCCCTATTGGCTCTGTCCCTCTGAATAACCCTGACTAATATATAACTTTAAACCAAAGAGTGGTTTCAAGCCAGATTTAGGTTTGAGGAGATGTAGAATTTCTCTAATTTTCCTGGATACAGTACAGTTTCTATACACCAACAGATCACTTGCTCAACCTCTCAGAGTGAAGTTTGGGCATTAGGTAACCTCACCAATGTTTAGGTTTCCCTAGGGTGGTAAGAGCTCCTTGTCTAATTAAGGTCACCACCATCTAGTGCTCAGGCCTTAATGACTGCACAGAAGAACTTCAGTCTGAGGTCGCTGACCCCCTATCAGCCAGGACCCGTGGGACTTTACCCCAGGAGAATACCCCCAATAACTTCTCCCAGGACACTTGGAAGCCCCCAAGGATAGGGGTGAGGGTGGTGGGCAAGGGCAGATCTGACCTGGGAAAGCATGAGAGCTTGAGACAAGGCCTTGCTTTCTGAATTCTCCACCCCAAGTGTGTCGACACAGCATTGTACAGTGCAGAGGAGTGGACGGATGGAACAGAGTTGACACCATCAGCCTGAAAGAGCAGGTCAGTAAGGGTTCATGGTGCATCTCATATAAGCACTTTCTCTTACCCTGTCCACTGCCAGTTTCCTTGAGTGACCCACTCTGGGGGTACCTGGTATCACATCCCCTCTGCTCACCAGTGTTATCTCCATGCATGTCACCAGTCCCTCCTTACATCCCCGCAGCAGTGACCCTCCACTTCCCTGCCTCTAGGCTTTCTTCAAGCTGCCTAAGTCCATGAAGCTTGGGCAGAGAGGTCTCCCCTAAAGGTATAGGGGAGTTAATGACCCTGACAGTTGCCCTCAACCAATGGGGGACGAGAGTTGAGTGGATGTGTCCCAGCCCACCATCCTTCAGTGAGATCATTCTGAGGCACATTCTACACAAATCTTCAGAGTGTCCCCAGCAAGACTGTGCTAACAGTGGTATAATATCTAGTTTAGAATATGCTCTTTATTGACTCTTCTCTTTTCCCTGGCTCATTTGCCTTAAACCCTCACTCCTGCCTCACGGGACCACCTCCCAAATAACTTCCCTGTGCCCAAGTCCTTGCTGAGAGGGGAAACAAAATTAAAACAGGAACAGACCCCCAGCATGGGAGGAACACCTTCCATCTAATCTGAGCGACAGTGACAGAGTGAAGGGTCAGCAGCTGTCCCTTGATTTCACATCTTTTATCATCTCTCTGTAGTTTCAAAACCAGTTCATATGCACAGCCCTGGAGGGCCCTGGAAATGGTGCAGAGTTAGAAAGGATTACCTCATATCCTGGATGACTCAATCCAAGTCCAAAAAGACCTCAACTGGCTACAGCAAGGCGACCACCATCAACAGGATGAAATTGAAAAGAGGTAAATAAGGAGGACTACATTTAACTTTCAATAGGAAACCACTTGCCCACATACTGAACATAAAAGTCATTAATGTGAAACAAAAAGCTCCCTATGAGTCAAGACTTAAAAAAAGCCAAAGCAATGTGGGGTGGTGTGGGCCAAAGCTCCTAGATCAAGGCTCCACGGGGCTCTGCAAGATCTGGCTCCAGCTCACCAGCACCAAGCCCAAGTCCAGGGCTAGGCTGAGAGCACAGTGCATCAGACACCCGGAAGGGCTGCTTTAGATTCACTCAGACTCACCTTCCGTAGGGCCTTTGCCTACTTGAGCCGGCTCAGCCTCGGTAGTGGCCACTATCTCTGTGAGGGATCTGGCCATCTTCACGTGGGCACAACCAACAGTGTCTTTGGCCTTCTGCTGCCGTTGGTGTTTTCCTGTTGATATTGAGGTGTGAGATTCCATGGGACTCCCTGTGTACATACACAGCATAGACATTAACAGCCAATGGCACAAACCTTTCACCAATAGGAGACAGGGCCCTTCCTTCTTCTGGTAGATGTTCCTGAGAAGTGGTTGTTTATATGGCCCCTTGGAAGACGGTCAAGCCATTCAATGCACTTTATACCAGCTGGTGGCCCCCTCGAGAACAACCCTGATACTGACTGTTCCCTGCCCTGCATTTCCTGCCTTCTAACTCCTGCTCCCTGGATTATACTTCTGAATAAAGTCCTTGCATATAAGTCTTTGACACAGGTTCTGTTTTCTGGACAACCCAGGCTAACACTGATGTTGTCTCAACCAACTCCTAAGGCCAAAGGAACGTGGTGTGCTTGCTGGCTTGGCTTGGATGGCCTGCTGTAATCCCTGAGTCGAGTGGGAGGAGCTTAGGCCAAGGAGTGGGAGGGGCTATACACAACATGAGAAGGGTGGTGTAAACCGACCAAGGCCCGACTACACAGTGAAGGCTATGTTTGACTTGCCCCAGAAACGAGTGTTTACTTCTAGTTCCTTAAACTGTCCCATTTCTAGTTCTATGGGTTTGTTTCTCCTAGCAATTTCTGATGTCTAATAAATCAGAAGTGATGGTACAAATCCACTTTAACATCTTGCATTTTGTAATTCTTGTGTTCACAAATGTGAACAACCCGTTGTAACGGCTACAGATTGCAATCACAAGGTTAGGCAGAGAAGGAATGTTGCAAGCTTCTTTTTAAAATGAAATCCCCCCGATTCTTCAGTCCTCTGGACTGGGGTACAGTTCATTCTCAGTGATTATTAGATCTTCCACCCCACCCCAGAAGCCTGGTGCAGAGCATAACAACCAGGGAACCCTGAAGGTCTTTGTGCTGTGCCAGTCGCTGTTCTCATTTGCTCAGGCTGGTGGCAGCCCTCCTGCCTGATCACGTTTCAGTGTGGGAGTCTTTGCTGAGCCTGGAGTCCCTGCTTTGAGTCCCCTTCCCATGCTGAGAGAGCCTCTAGCCCCATGTGGGAAAACCTGAGACTTGGCCTTCCCCTTATACTCATGTGAACTTGAACCCTACTCTTCTTCATTGGCTTTAGAGCTTCTTCCTACCCCCTGGCTCTCTCAACACAACCCCAAAATACTACTGATCTCACTCCACCCTACCTGGGGACACCAGCCTAACCTCAGAGCATTTAGGGCCAAGGTCACAGATTGATAACCTGCTGGCCAAATTCTGCCCTTGACTCTGTTATATTGTTTTATATACAAAAAGGGAAATTTCATGTGTAAATGCAGACTTCCGATGTGCTCAGAATATTTGGAAAATATTCTGGAAAAATCAGATTATTTGGCAATGTGGGATGTTGATTCTTTCATGATGACAGTTGGCTGGGACTGAGGACCAGTTGTCTGCTTCAGATGGGATAGGTGCTCATCTGTTTGGAAAAGTTCCTACCATTACCTATGACTTCATATCTGGCCTCTATAGGCATTTTGGTGCGAGTATTAAATTTATTTCATTAATCCAATAAATCCTTATGGAGCACCTTTTATTGCCAGGCCTTGTTCTAGGCATGGGGGATATAGAAGTGGCAAAAAGGACCAAGGATCCTGTTTAGATAGAACTCATATTTTGATGGGAGAGACACGATTTTTAAAAATAGAAACATTAACATGTAATATGTCCAGTTGTGATACCGACATGAAGACCATCAAGCAGGCTAAGAGTAATGGAAGATAATGAGATAGGAGTGGGGACAGGCGAGGTGCCATTTTGTATCAGGTATTTCTATAAGGTGATAAGGTGACATTTCAGCAGAGACTGAAGGCAATGAGAGGCTTCCCAAAGCCAGGAAGAGAGAGTCTGTCTTCATGTTACCCCTTTTAAGGCCTGTGAGGCGAGGGAACAAGCACAAAGGCCTTCTTGGAACATTCTAGAATAAAATACAGAGGTCAAAACACCAAGAGTTCTCATTTGTTTTTAGTTTCGCATTCCAGTAGAAGTTAAACACAAATTAATACCTTATTAAGTGTTTAGTTTCACTGTTGTAAACACTTTGGGTAGGTAAAGTTAAAACTCAAGTGTGATATTTATCCATTTAAAGGAGTGAATCAATCCTATTTTATTTTCTATATTTTTGGGAGCTGGCCTTTCCGCTTTAGTCATAGGATGCATAGAGCAAGCTTTTCTAATTTGATTGTTGGATGACGGTGTGGCATCTTCCTTTAGGTTCTTTTCTTGGGTCATGATCACAGCTAGTGCTAAACCACTCCATGCTGCCTGATCATACACCAGGATTTGGTTATCCACATAAACATGATGCTGTTGTGAGTTCATTTTTCTATTTAGAGAAGCGTGTCAGCTAGAAATACTTCCACCTTATTTCTCAGACGCATGCGTGCTGAGTGAGTGGCCAAAATAGCCCCTTGAGTAAGTGGCAGCTTTAAAAACCATCCAACTGCTGACTTCAAACTAGAAGGTCAGCAAAGGAAAGTGGAAGTTGGACTCTGAACGATCGAGGCGCCCACAGGAATTTTAGAGACATCGGATTTTGAAGGCTTGAACTAGACTGGGGGTTCTCCTTGCATTTCTTGCCTGTTGCCTATCTTTGTCTTCTCCCTTCTGGCTTCGAGATGAATGTGCAGGCTTGCTCTAGGTGTGGGTATGGGGTATATCCTGCTGAGAAGATCAGCTGTATAGATCAGGTCAGTAGACATTTCTTGGCTTTTGTGAATAATAACAAACACAGGAAATTGACCTTCTCACATATGGACATAGGTAAATATGGAAATTTAATTTTCAGTTAAATTTTTTTGAACCACAAGAAAAAGTTGTATTTTCCCACCTTTATTTAGTTCTACTCATTTCTATTTCTTCTATGTTGTCTCGAAAAGAAAAAATTATCCATTTATTTACCTGTGAGTGTTGTTATAGCTGTGTGTGTGGTTTTTAATTTTTTTTAATCACCATTTTATCCTCGAAGTTCATTTTTGTACCCTAAAATATATAAGAACCTTGAGTCTGGAGGAGAAAAGGTAATTGCTTAATCTTCTCTATATGATTT
The DNA here is from genome assembly GCF_002776525.5 of Piliocolobus tephrosceles. Lineage (NCBI taxonomy): Eukaryota > Metazoa > Chordata > Mammalia > Primates > Cercopithecidae > Piliocolobus > Piliocolobus tephrosceles. The sequence goes on from NC_045442.1 coordinate 19,943,333, forward strand.
CTAGATATGGCATAAAGCCTGTTTTCACTGTGAAGTTTGCAAGATGATGCTGTCTGTTAATAACTTTGTGAGTCACCAGAAAAAGCCGTACTGTCACGCGTAAGTGTTTGATGCCCCCACCACCACCTCTTGAGTTTTATTTTTCAACAAGGAGCCAACTAAATGTTCAAATCATATACCCCCAGGGTTAAATCCAAGAAATATCTTTCCCAAAGTGTTCACTTGTATCCTGTCATTAAAGAGACTTAAGGTGGGATTTTATGCAATGGATACAAAATTTCAAATTTATTCCAAGTAAAAGATCAAATATATCCACTATAACCTCATGTCAAATGATTAAATATTGTGCAGAAAAATATAATGGCCATAAATATGCATATAGAGCTTTGAAGTATTTTCTTTTAAATAATTTCAGATTCCTTTTTTACTTTCTTCAGGAAGTTTTCAAGTGATCATTTCCAGTTAAATTTAGGCTTTCAGTTGTATATGTTGATTTTATGTGATTTGCTTTTTATTTTTCTGTAAGATGCATTGCCTGGAAAATCATGAACTTAATTTTTAAGTTTTATATTTATTGATTTTTTAAAAATAACTGTTATTATTTAAAAATAATCTTAAGAATAGTCCCGCAATCATTTGGATAAAGTACATTTCTAATTTTGATTTATACCTATTTGTTGTAGCCATAACCCTAAGAACAACACTTTCACCAGTGTCTACCACACTCCATTAAATCTAAATGTGAGGACATTTCCAGAGGCCATCAGTGGGGTAAGTTATTTAATTTTCAGTGGGACGGAGGGTATGGAGAATGGTTGGTTGCTGGGTAGAAACGTACAATTAGATAGAAGGAATATGTTCTAGCCAGGCACGGTGGCTCACACCTGTAATCCCAAGACTTTGGAAGGCCAAAGCAGGCAGACGGTTTGAGCTTAGGAGTTAGAGATTGGCCTGGGCAACATTAGTGAGACCCTCTCTTTATTTCTTAGAAAATTAAATAAATAAAAGAAGGAGTATGTTGTAATGTCCTATAGCAGAGTAGGGTGACCACAATTAACAACAATGTATCATATATTTCAAAATAGCTGGAATAGAAATAATACTTGAGGCAAAACACCCTAAATACCCTGACTTGATCATTACACATTCTAATACATAACGAAATATTACATGTACTCCACAAATATGTGCAAATATTATATATCCATTCACAGTGCTTAGGCACATGTAAAGTTTTTAAGTGTCTGTCTGCATGTGAAGCTGCCCATTTCCTCCACATACACATGTAAAGTGCATTTGAGTAACAAATGTGACTGTTTGTTCTCCCACAATATTAGGGGCCAATATACAGGATGATGTAGATAGAATAATTGAGGTCCTTGATTTCAGTATAATCTTCGTGTCTTGACCAGCTCAAGACTGTTTCATAAAATGATGACAGTTTATAGAGTAGGCTCTGCACACACTAAATGCTTACTACATAAAACAATGCTTACATAGTTGGAACATATCATGAGGATCTTGACTTTTCCCTGTAACATTCTGGTACATAAAATCAAAACCTTTAGTTTCACACTCAAGTCTCTGTGAATTCAGTCATTACTTAGGATTATTGACAGCCTGTTTTTTCCTTGGGGTGCGAATAGGTCAAAGATGTTTTCCTTTGGAAAGGAAGTTTAGTTTAGGAGGTGTGGAGTTGAGATGGGGAGGTAAACATGGAGGCCACATTGCCAAATCCAACCTCTTGAAAATCTAATAGTGGAGTTTTGTCAAATAACCAGCTATCGATGTAACTCTTGCACCTATTAAAATGATGAATCATTGAGCTTCTATAACCCATGCCCACACGAAGTTGCTCTGTGGGATGAAGTTTTAGTGGCTTTCTAAAATTAGAAAATTACCCATGAGGTGAAAGGTTCTCTAGTAATCCCTCTTTACCCAAGATTCCCTTCCTAATGTTGCTCCACCTCATACTGACTCCCTTCCTTGCCCAACTGTCCTCCTCCCAAGAAACTGTATATGAGATAGAGGTAGTGGTCTTGCTGTGTAGCTCTCTACACATGCTGCCAAGATACCTTATTTTCACTAAATGCTTAGAACTAATTGTGAGTTTATTATTTCTTTTATTTAACAAGCTTATATAGCATTTACTGTAGAAGCACTTAATTCATTTAACATACATCGCAACCCAATGAAGTTGATACTAGTATTATCCCGTTTTACGATGAGGAAACGGAGGCTCAAATTGTTGCTCAGATATCATTGCTTCCTAAGGATTCACAAGTCTTAAGAATTCACAAGCAATCCTAGGTTACTGAGAAGCCTAATTCTTTCAGGACTTTGTTTTCCTCTCTTGGTGTCTGAGGGCAGCTACATGAAATTATAGTAAATATTGAATATAGCTCTTACTTAAACAGAGTGCTAAACACTCTGGTAAGTTGTTTATATTATCTCGTGTTCTTGACAAGAGCCTTCTGTAATATTATCATGTTATAGTTGAGGAAACTGAGGCACAGAGAGGTTAAATAACCTGCCTAGTTTACCCAGCTGGTTGGGCACAAATCCAGGTCTGTTTAACTTTAGAATATTTATTAGTGGCTCACTTTCATATATACCCAGAGGGTGGCAAACTCTCCAGAAGACAAAAAGCACTTGTTCATGTTTTCAAATATCCAGATGTTTCTGCAGTTGTGTAGCGAGGATTTGACAGATAAAATATGAGGAGATGTACTTTACATCAGAATACCGTTTGCATTTATTACACTGTCTACAGAAAGATGCCCATAGTGGCTGTATTTTCCCTCTAACTGAGCCACAGCGGGCATTCTCCACCTTGTAATCACACAACAGGTTGCACACTATTTTCCTTTTTTTGAAGTGGGAGTGGACTCACTTTATTTTAACTGTGTATGACAGGCCCAACCTGGAGCAAGGCTAGGATTGTTGCTGGTTCTATTTCCAGCCACAGACAGTGATGTGAGCTTCCCAGGAGGCCTGCGTGTGTGTATTTGTTTGTGTCTATGTGACAGTGTATATGTGTGTGTATATATGTGTGTGTGCATCTGGGGAGTGTGTATATGTGTGTATGTATGTGTGAATGTGTGTGCACACACACCTATATGTGTGTATGTGATGTATGTGCATGTGTATGTGTGTGCACATGTTCATGTGTATTGTATGCATGTATTTGGTGTGTATGTATATATGTGTATGTATGTATATGTATATGCATGTGGGATATGTGTATGTGGTATGTATATATGTGTATATAGTGAGTGTATATATGTGTGTATGGTGTTTACGTATGTATGTATGTATATATGTGTATATGGTGTGTGTGTGTGTGTGTGTGTCTGTGTGTGTGTGTGTGTATGTGTGTGTGTTGTCTACTGAGATCACTTTCTCCTTCTTGCCCACCAGGGACAAAGTGAAATGGACAACCATGTCCCTTACAGGGCCCAGCTCTTACAACTGCCCTAGGGTAGTTAAAATATGAGGAGATAAAATATGAATTACCTTTCACCTCCTTGTGATCTCTGAGAGACTTTGACAATTGACTAAAAAACAAATTCACTGTGCAAGTGCTAAAATCAAAAAAGGAAAGAGAATTTTCGGTGATGGTGATGAAGGAGAAAAGCAAAGATTTTAAGCTGGCATTCAAAGCCAATTTGCAGTGTTTTGTTCCTAAATGTCACCCTTTGAAAAATAAATATTTGCAAAGATAGAATTTCCTGTTTGGTAGGTGTGAATGGAATTTTAGAAAAATAAAATATCTAGGCTTTTTTTCTATTCAGAGAATGAAATTTAGCCCTTCATGCTTCCTTACCCCACTGGTAAGATTTATGGCATTTTTTCCTCTTTCTATTTCCTCAATGTAATCATGAATCTCAAGAAAGGTCCCTGGAGGAGGCAAACCCTCCCCAGTGGTAGATTTGCACTGGGGAAGGAGGACAGCAAATATAACTTTCTAGAATATCTATTTTGGTCATGTGTTTCTGATTACTAAAGTACATTGTTCTCAAGGAGGGCAGTGTCCCCCAACCCCTACCCGGGGGACATTTGTTACTATCTGGGGACATATTGATTGTCACGACTGGTGTTGGTGGGGTATTATTGCATCTGGTGGGTAGAGACCTGGGATGCTGTTAAACATCTTGCCATGCTCGAGGCAGTCCTCCACAACAAATAATTAACTGGCCCAAAATATTAGTAGTGCTATTTGTAGGTAAAAAAACAAACAAACAAACAAACAAAAACCCACTTTAAGTTTATGTAACGTTCATTTGCTTCTTAAAAACACAAGGAAAAAGCATGTAAAGATCTCTCAATGTATATATTTAAAATATACACATCAAGTAGCATTAAGCAGTAGGAACCAGGGAGAGTCAATGTCAGAAGATGCCCTTGATAGGGAACAAGAATTCTTTGGGTTTAAACTTTTCTCTGAGCTTGTTTTCTCATCATGTTTAAAATTAAGAATTTAAACTTCAGCTTGTAAAAATTGCAGATTTCTTTCTTTCTTTCTTTCTTTCTTTCTTTCTTTTTTTTTTTTTTTTGTTTTTTTTTTTTTTTTTTGTTTTTTTTTTTTTTTTTCAGGATCTCATATTTTTGCCCAGGCTGGAGTGCAGTGGCATGATGTCGGCTCACTGCAACCTCCGCCTCCCGGGTTCAAGTGATTCTCATATCTCAGCCTCGTGAGTAGTTGGGACTACAGGCGTGCGGCACCATGCTCAGCTAATTTTTTCTATTTTTAGGAGAGAGGGGGTTTCACTGTGTTGGCTAAGCAGGTCTCGAACTCCTGGCCTCAAGTGATCTGCCTGCCTCGGCCTCACAAATTGCTGGGATTACAGGTGTGAGGTACTGTGCCTGGCCAAAATTGCAGATTTCTGGGCCCCACTTCCTACCTAATAAATTTTGATATCTTAGTTTGGACCTAAGACCTGATTTTTTTTTCCTTTTGTAGTTAGTCCTTTTTACATTTAAGAAATCTTTGTCTATCTCAAGGTTATGAAGATGTTACTGAGAGGTCAGTTTCCCCCAATTAATCTATACTTTCAAGGCAGTCCCATTCAAAATCCTGGTGTTTTTCTGTGGAAATGGACAGACTGATTCTGAAACGAATATAAAAACACAAAGCTCCTAAAATAGCCAAGAAACCGAAGAACAAAATTGAAGGACTCACCAGATTTCAAGACTTACTCTATAAAAGCAGACTTACTCTATTAACTCAGCATAGAATTGGCACAAGAAGAGAGAAATAGACCAGTGGACTCCAATACAAGGTCCAGAAATAGGGCTGCATGTATATGGTCACTTGAATTACGAGAAAGGCATCACTGCAATTTACCATAGCAAGAATGATTTTTCAATAAACAGTACTGTAGTAATTGGGTATTTATATAGAAAAAAATGAACCTTGACCCTTATCTATACATAAAAATTAACTCAAGGTTTATTAAAAATCAGGGTGTTAAAGGTAAAATTGTGAGACACACAAAATTGGGGAGCCAGCATTTTAACAAGCTCCCTGGGTGATGATTACACGACTAAAATTAAGAACCACTACTCTAATGCCCAATGTTTTCTCAGGTTACTCTAATTTGTATTGTGTGGTAGGTTTATAAAGACTTTATCTCGGTCACTTTAATTGCACTGCTCCAAAGAGCTTTGCACACAGCAGGTGCTCTATATGTGCCACCTGGTTGGTGGTGCAGATGAAACCACAGGGAGACTGACAGCGCAGTGTGCCTTGTAGCTCAGTGCTTTGCAGTTGAGACTGAGCAAAATCCCCCAATTTTAGCTAGGAGTTGTTTGTCTATTTTTTTTTCTCTTTTCTAATGGAAACCTCACTGACAACATCTTCCTTGTGCAGATCCATGACCAAGAAGATGGTGAACAGTTTAAATCAGTTTTTCATTGGGACATGAAATCCAAGGATAAGGAAGGTGCACCTAACAGGCAGCCACTGGCAAATGAGGTGAGAGAAAAGTGATAAGTGGGTTTGGAAAAAGAAAGAATGACACACTATGTCAATTGAATGTATTATTATTATTACTTCTAGAGAAAATCAAATAGGTTTCCTTTCATCCAGTTTGTAATTCCAACTGTCTATGGAAGACCTCAATCAGCATCTCCTAACATCACCTGAACTCTATCTGCCCCAGACCAGGTTCACTGTCTTCCCCTTCCAGCCACTATATTTCTATCACCCAGGTTTGAAACGAAGACTACCCTTTCTTTCTCCAACACTTCACTCAGCTCCACCCCTTCCTCTCCACTCTCCCAGTTCTGCTCCACGTCATTTCCTGCCTGGACCTTTAGGAGGCTTCCCAAGATGGCTCCTTTCCCTCGTCTGGGCTGTCCTCTCTCCAGCCTGTCTCCACCCTTCCCGGGTATCCCTGACTTATACTCTTCCCACCTCCCCTGTCTGTTGACAGACTCATCATTTCAGAATTCCTTAGCCATTTATTTTATTTACACACATAATATATGCATAAGAATTTGCATTATTCTTACTGTAAAAAAAAAAAAAAATCCAGTGTACTGATAAAGGTGGTAACCCTTTATCCACCACCTCCAATTCCAGTTTTCTCTGTAGAAGTACCCGCTTTCATCAGTCTTGCGGGTAGCATCCTTCCAGACTTTTCTCTCTTGATTTGCAAATAAAACTATCTATATCTGTCTTTCTAGAGTTTACATTTGGACATGTTTACTACCATTTATTGAAGGATCTTGAATGAGTTATTTAACCGTTCTTTACTTCAACTTTCTCATCTGTAAGGTGAACTTCAAATACTTCCTAACATAATGATATTGTGATAATCAAAAGATCTTAGAACAGTGGTAGGCACAATAAATATCAGCTAGTATTATTTGTTATTGAAAATTATATATGTATATATGTTATATAAACCAAAAGTATCTGAGACAGGTCTCAATCCATTTAGAAAGTTTATTTTGCCAAGGTTAAGGATATGCCCACGACACAGCCTCAGGAGGTCCTGACAACCTGTGCCAGAGGTGGTCAGAGTACAGCTTGCTTTTATACATTTTAGGGAGACATGAGACATCAATCAGTACATGTGAGGTGTACATTGGTTCCATCTGGAAAGGCAGGACAACTCGAAATGGTGGCTTTCGGGTTGTAGGTAGATTTGAAGTTTTTGGATTGGCAGTTGGTTGAAAGAGTTATTAACTAAAGACCTGAAATCAATAGAAAGAAATGTCTGAATTACAATAAGGGATTGTGGAGACCAAAGTTTTATCATGCAGATGAAGCCTCCAAGTAGCAGGTTTCAGAGAGAATAGATTGTAAATATTTCTTATCAGACTTAAAGTCTGTGTTGGTGTTAATACTGGTCGGTAGGCTTTTCCTGAATTCCAAAAGGGAGGCGGGTATAATGAGACATGTTCGACCTTCCCCTTCCCATCATGGCCTAAACCAGTTTTGCAGGTTAACTTTGGAATGTCCTTGGCTGAGAGGAGGGGTCTGTTCTGATGGGTAGGGGGCTTAGAATTTTATTTTTTGTTTACAGTATAGTAAATGTATACTTTTTTCATGAAACAATATGCATTGTTGTGAAGTAGTTTTCACTCAACAAATATCTTGGAAATATTTCTATATCAGCATCCTTTTAAGCCATTGTGAATGGGTGGATCATAGGTGCACCATTAAAAATGGATGTACAAGCCTGGGTGCCATGGCTCATGCCTGTAATCCCAGCACTTTGGGAGGCCGAAGTGGGTGGATCACCTGAGGTCAGGAGTTTGAGACCAGCCTGGCTAACATGGTAAAACCTCGTCTCTACTAAAAATACAAAAATTAGCCAGACATGGTAGTATGTGCCTGTAATCCCAGCTACTCAGGAGGCTGAGGCAGGAGAATTGCTTAAACCTGGGAGGCAGAGGTTGCAGTAAGCTGAGATAGTGCCACTATACTCCATCCTGGGTGACAGAGCAAGCCTCTGTCTCAACAACAACAACAAAGAATGGATGTACAATACCATACTATCCTATTGATAGACAGGATTACAGGATTATTCAAAAAAATTTTTTCTATTGCAAAGTTGCAATGAACACTCTTGTTCAAGACCTCTTTTGTACACAAATGAGTTTTTTTCTAGACTAGCTAATGAAAAAACAAAGTTGCTAGATCAAAGGGTATGTCCCTTTTAAATTTTAATGGAGGCTCAAATTGCATTCTAAAATAGCTGTACATTTTATACTCACACAAAGGCAGGGTGTGAGAATGCCTGTTTCCCCACATTCTAACCAGCACTTGGTATTGTCAGATAAGTGTTTGGACAATCTGCATCTTGTTTCAATTTAGATGTCCCTAATTGCTAGTCAGGTTGAGTGTAATTTCACATATGAATAATCTGTCTTTCCAGATCTCCAAAGGCTGGCTCTACCCAACCTGTCCAACTTGCCCCCCTCCAGCCCACCTGGCTCCCCATCTCTTTCCCTCGGGTCCAGTCAAACCCACCTCCTCATGGTCCTAAGTACTGAGCCATCACTGCCTTCATGCTTTTATTCATGGCAGCCCACATTCCTGGAATTTATTCAACAAATAATTGTTGAGTCTATGAGTTGCTACATACTGTTCCAAGCTTTGGGGATGCATTAGTGAACCAAACACAAAAATCCCCACCCTCATGGAACTGACCTTCTAGAGTGGATGCCATTTTTTCTCCCTTGGCCTCTGATAATTGCCCTCAGCCCTGGAGGTACAGCTCAAATTCTATCTTCCTGCCCTAAATGGGACCCATCTCTTACAGACTGCTTTTTAAAGATTCTTATTGTACTTATCACTCAGACAATACACTGAAACTATAACTGTTTTCTAATTGCTATTTGTTTCATGTTAGTTTTATCTCCCAAGGTGGTAGGTCATGAGTATCTTAAAAGAGAAACTTTGCCTTTCCTTTTTTTTTTTACTTTTCTTTCCATTGTCAGTTGTCAAGTAACAGGTAGTAGGTTTTTGACATTTGTCTGAATAATGTTGATTAATCTCAGATTACCTGATCGCAGTGATTTTTCCTCCTCCTCACCTAATCCTGATGCAGTGGTGTGCAAGAAAATGCTGTTATATTCCAAATTTTCCTGTGACATAGTGGCTTTCAGAAAGTTCAATTATTTAGAAACTTAGGTCATTTTTTAGCCTGAAATAAATGAACATTTCAGTTAGCTGAGACCCAGGATTTACCAATAGGAGTTTATAATGTTTAAGAATATCTTCTTTTGACAATGTATGTGTTACTGGGAGTCTGGGACATGTGTTTGTATCCCTTCGTGTGCTTCCTTTGTAGAGAGCCTATTGGACTGGATATAGGGAAGGGAATGCTTGGTGCCCAGGAGCTCTGCCGGACCCCGAAATTGTAAGGATGGTTGAGGCTCGAAAGTCTCTTGGTGAGGTAAGCACCCTAGAAATTGCTTTAGGAATTGGTTTAGCAATTACTTAGCAATTAGTTTGATTGTTCCTTGACTTTTACAATTGTGGTAGACAGAATGATGCTATCATCCCCAAAGATACCCATGTCCTAATCCCTGGAACCAGGAGGGTCAGAGTCAGAGGAAAGTGATGTGGTGACAGAAGCAGAGGCCAAAGCCATGTAGGGCAGGACCTAGAAATGTGGGGGCCTCTAGAAGCTGGAAAAGGCAGAGAAACAGATTATCCTCTAGAACCTCTAGAAGGAAGCATCCCTGATGGCCCATTTTAAAATACTGACCTCCAGAATCGTAAGAGACCTTAGCAGGCTTTCACATAGGGAAGACAATTTTAGCCTGCATTGTGGAAATCCTCAACCATTTGCACAGGTTACACTCTAGGTAACTAGGTCCCTCCTGGTTACCTCTAGGTACACTTACCCTTTGAAGAATCTACTTTGGAAAACACTGTTAGTCCTCATGACTTTTCCTTTAGAAAATGGAAAGAAAATGCTGGAAACACAAATGCTAAGGTGGTAAGTCTCATTAGGAAAACTAATCATCAGAGATATTCAGAAAGTCAGAAGGAAAGAATAAGAGACATTTTACTTCCAATACTGTAGGACTCTTACTAGCAGACGAATTACAGGAAAGTCACCCAGGTATTAATTAATGGCTATGTTACCTACAGGCCCTAGAGTCAAAGGGCAGCCCTTGAGTTGTGCTAGGTCCCCATATTTTGATATGAACATTGAAGAGGAGCCCCTTTGACATGGGAAATATGAGTTCTTCAGTGCTGAAGGTTTTATTCAAATTGCCAATTATAAACCATATTTACATTTATTACAGGTGATTGAAATATTTCCGAAGCACTTTATAAATCTAGTTTCATTGGTTTTATTGCAGTTTTCTTAGTTGTCATTCAGTATCATCTCAGTTCTCGTGCTGACATTGGTTCTGACCAACAGGAATATACAGAAGACTATGAGCAACCCAGGGGCAAGGGGAGCTTTCCAGCCATGATCACACCTGCTTATCAAAGGGCCAAGAGAGCCAACCAGCTGGCCAGTCAAGTGAGTGTCTGGGTGCTTTTTCACCATAGATTATGCTAATTTTTGTCGTTAACGAACCCCCATGATTTAGGGAAAAAACAATAAAAGAGTGCTTTGGGGAGGTAGGTACCATGGGTGTCATATTACAGAGAAAACTGTGTTCTTACCTTTTCCGTGTCAAGTATTCTCTGTGAGGTGATGGGACCATATCTATAGAATACAGAGAAGACTGTGTAGTTCACCCAAAGTCTGGACCACATGATTTCTTGAGTTTGCTTTAGCATTGAAGATATTATTTATTTTTATTTTTTTTATTTTTATTTTTTGTGAGAAGGAGTCTTGCTCTGTCGCTAGCTGGAGTGCAGTGGCGCAATCTCGGCTCACTGCAACCTCCGCCTCCCGGGTTCAAGTGATTCTCCTGCCTCAGCCTCCCGAGTAGCTGGACTACAGGTGCCCGCCACCCCACCCAGCTAATTTTTGTATTTTTAGTAGCGATGGGGTTTCACTATGTTGGCCGGGGCAACAATGGTGACCTTGTGATCTACCCGCCTCAGCCTCCCAAAGTGCTGGGATTACAGATGTGAGCCACCATGCCCAGCCGAAGACACTAATTTTTAACTGGGTGTCAGGTCCACCGGAAGAGTAGCAAAGTTTGTTTGTTAAAAGTTCAGATTTTGGAGCCAGAATGCTGAAATTTGAATCCTATCCCTTAGTGCTAAGTGACTATAGACAAATTACTTAATTTCTCTCTTCCTTGGCTTCTGATTTGTAAAGTGAGGAAAACATTGGTCATGCCAAATGTGATTGTTATGGAGATTAAGCAAGTAAATATTTGTTGGAGTGTGGCAATCCCTGGCACACTACTGGACTTAGCACATTGGTATAGATACTTTTTGAGGAGGAGCACATGAAACAAGCCACAGAAGACTTGCCACAGGTTTGCGTTGAGTGTAGCCTGATGGTGCAGCTTTAGGAGAGCCACAGGGAGAGGTCATTGCAGAGGCTGTGAGGTGGGTGCACCCTTGACTCTACTGTCTTCTCATCAGGTGGAGTATAAGAAAGGGCACGATGAACGCATCTCCAGGTTCTCCACGGTGGCAGATACTCCTGAGCTGCTACGGAGCAAGGCTGTGGCACAGCTTCAAAGTGATGTAAGAAAGGAGGGAGGCCAGTCCATCACTGATGGGCATTTGGGTTGATTCCTCGTCTTTGCTCTTGTGAATAGTGCTGCAATGAACATACACGTGCATGTATCTTTATAATAGAATGATAAAAAGGAACAAGATCATGTCCTTTGCAGGGACATGGATGGAGCTGGAGGCCATGATCCTCAGCAGACCAATACAGGAACAGAAATCCAAACACCCCATGTTCTCACTTAAAAGTGGGAGCTGAGCAATGAGAACACATGGACACAGGGAGGGGAACAACACACACTAGGGCCCATGGTGGGGAGCTGGTGGGAGGGAGAGCATCAGGATAAATAGCTAATGCATGCCAGGCTTAATACCTAGGTGATGAGCTGATAGGTACAGCAAACCACCATGGCACACATTTACCTATGTAACAAACCTGCACATCCTGCACATATATTCTGGAACTTTAAATTAAATTAAATTTAAAAAAAAGAGAGAGATGGGGGAGACCAAGATGCAGTGGTTTGCACTTGAGATTCCGCTTTCTTTCCTTGCTTAGAGGTAGAGGGAGGGAGAATGTAGGAGACATTCTAGTCCTGCATGGGTACCAAGAAGAAATTCCTGAGGTCAAGGATGGTTGGGTTTGATAAGTCAGTTAGCAGAGACCTTGCAAAGACACTTCTTTAAAGAGAAAACTTTAGATTGGGTTAACACCAAATTGGATGTATCTGAGTAATCTGAGAGAAATCTCTCTTGCCACTACAAATCAGAGAACATAATTTCTAAACAACTTTTACCACTTGCATTTACATAACCCAAATGTTCCATAGCATAATAAAATCAAGAATTTAGTGTTGTTCTGAATGGGACATTGAAGCAGAAATCCAACTTCTGCTTAATACGTGGTTTCCTCTTGCCTTAGCCTCGATCTGGGGTTGAGAAGACTCTTGTGTCTCCCAAACATGGCTGACAACTCCTTGAGGGCTGAAGACTTATTCCTCTGCCCAGGCCCAGTGCCTGGCCTACACCAGGTGCTTAGCAAGCACGTGTTGAATTCCACATTGGGTGTCTCCATGTGCCAGGCACTGTGCTGGGTATTGGGAATAAGAAGGTGAATAAGATGCACATGGCCTATCAAACAGTAAGCCAATTATATGCCATATGAGCTATGACAGGAGATGGGCAGGATGTCATGGAACCCTTAGCAGAGCATCCCACTAAGATCATCTGATAAACAGTAGGATTGGGGCATGTGATTCATATTTTTTTTTTCATTTCAGGTGAGATACACAGAGGACTATGAAGAACAAAGAGGGAAGGGCAGTTTCCCTGCAATGATCACACCTGCCTATCAGATAGCCAAAAGAGCCAATGAGCTGGCAAGTGATGTAAGTTTCCTTGACGATGTGGTCATGTTAGGGAGAAAGAGGAATGTGAACCTGGGTCTGAGGAGTCCAACTTCCTGTCGACTTTTGCATTTACCCTGAAGCCAGGGAGTAGTTTTCTTTCATAGTTTTAAGTGAATTTTACCATGACAATGACCCGGCACTTTTATGTCTGAGACATACCTACTCCCTAGATCCAAGCAGAAAAAGAATTTTCCATTAAGACATTCACTTTTACTCTTTTGGCTCCCGTGTATGGGAGTCAAATTCACCGAGTTTGTCCTTTGCCTTCAAACAGGTGAGGTACCATCAACAATATCAAAAAGAAATGAGGGGAATGGCTGGTCCAGCCGTTGGAGCTGAGGGCATGTTGACAAGGGAATGTGCAGACCAATATGGTCAGGTATGTGATAAAATGATCTCCTGCCCTGCTCTTTTCCATGTTTAGCCCCTTCTAGGCTGTGATACAGCTATGACCATTTAATCAGGGGTGGGGCTGTCGTTTATCTTTACCTTATTTATGAAAGGTAGATTTTCCAAGATAGAAAGTAGTGGACAAACAGTTGTACAGGGCTCAACTTGACCCACTTAGGAAAACAGATTGAGGCACTTTCTTTTTTTAAATAAATAAATGACTTACACCAATATGGTGGCTTGGCCAAGAAGAAAGCATTCTTATCTGTCCATTGAAGAACAGTCCCAAGGACTAAGATCAGCTAAGCTTAGCTGGGCTCTATCATAAGCAACATAGAGATCAAAATGCATCTTGAAAAATATTGAGCATTTCACTGAGTAGTGGGGCTCATTTTCTTAGAAAGTGAATTTGTTATCTAGGTTGGTAGATAAATCAGTATGCCAGAGAATGCAAACCCTTTTTCTAATTTCACTTCTCAGATGAACTATGTCTTGACAGGGAGTAAAAAAAAAGATTAAGATGATAATCACAAGCTAATTATTATTTGCACATCCCTCTGTCTTTTCTGGTACTAGCCAGGTGTTGTAGGGTAGAAAGGAAGCATTATTGTTCACAGTTGCAAGTAAAGAACATTGGAAGAACATGAGTGTGTGTTGGAAGAATACATTCTATGGGTTCAAGTGATTTTTTTTCATAATTGAACAGTTGTTTGAATTATTTGGCAGTAAGTACATTCTCTACAACATATATGACTTAGAAAACCACAATGAATTTGTTTCTGTTCTTTAGAAAAACACATTGCCGTAGTTAGGCATGTACTCATATGAGTCTTAGGATGTGTTTGAAGGTCGATTGGGACTCCTTTGAAAATGTCTGCCAGAGCAGAAATGCTTGGTTTTGAATTTAAAAGGCCATTTAATCAAATTCTCTAAGTTAATTAAGTGGTCTTTTAGTGCTTTAAACCAGTGAAAAATGTTTTTACTTGTTTTGTATTTTAAATATATTGTTTGGAAAGCTCAGGACAACTTTTAAAAATCAGCTTTTAAAAAAATATCTGGCTTCTATATTTGGCAAAAAATATTTTGTCCTGTATTTGGCCAATCCTATCTACCAGTAGTTATAAGACACATGTGTCGTTTCATATGTGTACCTAGACATGACTGTAGGTATAGATGAAATGTAACTTTTTAGTATCATAGCTGGTTCTTGATTAGTAGGATGCTTTGATTGAAGTTTTCAGTCCTGAAAATAACAAATGCAAGAATCAAAATGGGTGTTGTTTGATAGCACTGTCAGCAGCTGTTGAGAGGACTCAGTCTAGTATGGCATTTCACTGTTGTGATTTAGCATGACTCGCCAGGGCATGAGGAGGAGGGAGCAAGAGAGAAGCCAGCAGGCAGATAACTATAAATATCTGTAGTGCCTTAAATGCCAACCAATTAATTCTTCTTTTTAACAAGTAACTAGACTTGTTAAAAGGATTATACCATGTAATCAACAGGATTAGATGTCTTGAAAAAAGATTAACACTTACAACATACATATATACATACATATATATATATATACAGAGAGAGAGAGAGAGAGAAACTGCAGTAAAGTTACAAACACAGAACTGTAGAGCAGAATGGGCAAAGCCATAGAGCAGATTACCAAAGAATTTGAGAACCTTTTAAAAAAACGTATTACTTATTATATTTGGCCAGAATATTCTGGCAGCCAGGCAAAAAGTAGAACTCGGGCTAAATGGTTTTCATTGTTGAATAACGGGGAACCTGGATTTTCTAATCTGACCCAACTATTTTATTTTAGCAAATGTGTGTGCCACAGTCCAAGCCCTGGTGCTGGAGCTGGACAGGCCCCTGGCTTGAAGGAGGCCACAGAGAGATGGAGTCATGAGCCTAAGGGGAGAACCACATGGGCTGTTTCAGATTTGTGCGAAAAGTACAGTGAAAACACAGAGGACTCTGCCTGGGGCAGGTCCAGGGGTGAGGGAGGACTGAAGGACTTCTACAAGGAGAAGGTTGTCTCTAAGCTGGGTCTTAAAGTACATCTGGCTGCCAGGGAGGGGTTATCCGTCATGTGATGACAGCATCATGAGAGAGGTTTTCCTTTCTGGGAGCGGATGGTTGGTGCGGGGAAGAAAAAAGAAAGGATTAAGACAAAGATTGTAATCCTTAGTCTGAAATATACAGTTAGTCCCATTTCAGATAATCTTATGGTAATTCGAATTTTTTCCTCCCAAATTACAAAAATTATATAATACTCCTTTTCTGGTTACATGACACATACTACTGGGGAAGGCAGTACCACTGGAGGAGACAGTACCACCAGTGGAGACAGTACCACCGGGGAGACAGTACCACCGGGGAGACAGTACCACTGGGGGAGACAGTACCACCCACTGGGGGAGACAGCACCACTGGGGGAGACAGTACTACCAGGGGATGAAGTACCACTGAGGGAGACAGTACTACCGGGGGATGAAGTACCACTGGGGGAGACAGTACTACTGGGGAATGCAGTACCACTGGGGGAGACAGTACTACCAGGGGATGCAGTACCACCAGGGGAGACAGTACCACCGGGGGAGACAGTACCACCGGGAGAGACAGTACCACTGGGGGAGACAGTATCACTGGGGGAGACAGTACTACCAGGGAATGCAGTACCACTAGGGGAGACAGTACCACCAGGGGATGCAGTACCACCAGGGGAGACAGTACCACCGGGAGAGACAGTACCACTGGGGGAGACAGTATCACTGGGGGAGACAGTACTACCGGAGGATGAAGTACCACTGGGGGAGACAGTACTACCGGGGGATGCAGTACCACTGGGGGAGACAGTACTACCGGGGGATGCAGTACCACTGGGGGAGACGGTACCACTAGAGGAGACAGTACCACTGGGGGAGGTCTCTACATAGATCTGCCATTGGGCATGAGTAAGGTAGTGTTTGAGACCTGCTGGAAGACAAAGGACTTCCCTGGTTGTCAGTTAAAAAATGAATATTCCATAACACATAGGCCTGGGGGAGTGGTAGAGTGTCTGATTTATCCAGTGGAAATAATGATGATGATCATTATATCAGTTGCCATTATTTAGTGCTGACTGTGTGCTGGGTACAAGTAAGTGGGCCTGACTCCAGGGTCTGCCATCTTAAAAGGAATGTTTAAACCACCACATGGGCATCACTGGAACCCAAGGTGGATGAACCTCTGTGATAATAGGCTCTGTGAGTGGCCATTGCTGAACCCCGCACATCTGGGGAGGAAAGCACTACTCACTGAAGTTTTTGACCCACCCAGCAGGGTTACCTGGAGGAGTATGAGGAGCACAGGGGAAAGGGCAGCTTCCCAGCTATGATCACTCCAGCATATCAGAACGCCAAGAAAGCCCATGAACTCGCTAGTGACGTAAGTACCATGTAGGTGTGACGGCAGAGCCACAGAGGCAGAGAAGTGAGACTTTGAAGGCTGTGCTTACTGAAACCTACACACAGATACATTTATTACAGCTGAGCCAAAGTAGAATGTTAGCCCTCAACTCCCATCCAAATTTATGAAGACTGCTTTGGCCCCATTCGTCTGCTTCCAAGGAGATGCACATGGACAACCAGTATAGCTTGCTTGAGACCATTTGAAGCAAGTACAGAGGGTGCCCAGCCAGAGTGGGGTATTAGGAGAGTTTTGCCAAATGGCCCAATTAGAAATTGAGTAATTTAGGGGAAGAACTGATTAAAATAAGTCATATGATTATCAAACTGGGTGTAACCCGGTGATGAAATGATTTTTATTGGCAGAATGTTAGCCTGCTGGCAGTCCTTGAAAGGCAGGCTATAATTAAACTTGGAAAAGTGACATGCTCACTACAGATCTTAACATGCCAACTGTAACTTGGTCTCATCAGAACCTAGCATTCATTTCACACCCCTTGCCATTTTGTTTTTCTTTCCTTTTCCTTCACTCTCTTTCCTTTCCTTTACCAAAGAACTATTCACCTATTACCCGTAACAGCACCATCTTTCCCTGAGGAAGGAAGTTAAAAGACATTACTCTGCCCCTCATTAGCAGGGAAATGATGTTTAAACCAAGGGCAGAATGGGTTTGGACTGACAACTTTTCTTATGATTATTTTAAGACATTTTTTTTCCATGCAATATTAGAGTATAAAGTATAAAAAGTGTGAAAAGGTCCAGGAAAATTTTAATAACAAAAAAGGACAAAGTAGTTTATAGATTTCATGAAGAGAAAAGGCCACATGAATATTTTTTTTTTCCTTCAGAAAATTGTATTAAGTAAATGTTGACATTAAGTCCAGGATAACTTTGGAGTAATTCCTCTCCCAGAGCATGGAAACATCAACTCCAGCCCTGTTTTGTGTGTTTTTATTTCAGATAAAATACAGGCAGGACTTCAATAGGATGAAAGGTGCCGCACATTATCACTCACTTCCAGCTCAAGACAACTTGGTCCTCAAACGGGCTCAGAGCGTAAACAAACTCGTGAGTGAGGTGAGTGTGGGGGAAGAGCCACACGCATGAGCATCACCTTTCTTATCTCCTATAGTCAGTGGATGAGGTGACCCTATAATAAAAAGCTCTGGCTAAAAGTGTGACACCGGCCAGGTGTGGTGACTAATGCCTGTAATCCCAGCACTTTGGGAGGCAGAGGCAGGCGGATCACCTGAGGTCAGGAGTTCGAGATCAGCCTGACCAACATGGAGAAACCCCGTCTCTACTAAAAATACAAAATTAGCCCAAATTAGCTGGGCGTGGTGGTCCATGACTGTAATCCCAGCTACTAAGGAGGCTGAGGCAAGAGAATTGCTTGAACTTGGGAGGTGGAGGTCCCAGTGAGTCGAGATAGTGCCATTACACTCCAGCCTGGGCAACAAAAGTGAAACTCCATTTCAAAAAAAAATGGTGACACCACCTATTCTGCCCATTGGTTACCGGTTTCCAAGAACAGATAAGTGGTAAAATGCAGTTTACAAGAGAGCCTAGAATCAAACCAGTTACATCTTTCTCTGATGGTTCAGAAGTTACTGCCTAGATCTTCCCAGGGCTGTCAATACTCAAAAGTGCCAGGCAACAGGCTTCTAGTTGCCAGAAAGAATACTGGAGGATCCATCTTTTAAAACAAATCAAACATCTGAAAGAGTGTTTCAAACGTCAAACCCCTCTCATTCTCTTATTATTGAAGTCTGAGTTCCGAGAAGCTGTGTGTTCCATGTGAATTTCCCTTTCCTTACATGCTACACTGGCTGCCAGAGGGGTGTGTTTGGTTTGGCTTGCCCACAGTTTAAGACATTTTTATTGTGAGGACTGTTTGGCAAGGAAATATCCCCTCTAGATCCTCATATCCTTCTCACGCCCTAGTGTGTCCTTCATGGCATTTTCCCTCATTTTCATTTCTTATCTGGACTCTTGAAGGCATTTGACTTGGCAGCCTCTGGCGACGGGAACAATTATGGCGATTCAAAGCACTCACGTAACAAGTTATCTGCAACTCACAAACAGATATGCAAATATCCAAAAATATTTTCCATCTCTAACCTCTAAAAGCCAGTCCTTTTCCCTAACCTGTTAGCTAACCCGTGGTCCTCTAACTTGGGGCTGCTCCGAGTCACCAGGAGTGATATTTTCCTAAGCCTTATCAGAAGCCTCAGATACTTTGAAGTGATAGATGGCTGCTGAAGCTTTGGAATCTACATTTTAAACAAATGTTCCAGATGATTCTGGTGCTCTAGACCAGAGGTCATCACACTACAGCCTCAGTGACAAATCCAGCCCACAGCCTGCTTTTTTAAATAAAGTTTTATTGGAACACAGTCACATGACATTTGTTTCTGATTATCTGTGACTGCTTTGGAGCTACAAGGACAGAGTTGAGTATAACAATTGACAAAGAATATGTGGCCTGCCAAACCTAAAATATTTACTGTTTGGTCATTTATAGAAAAAGTTTGCTGGCCTTTTGCTGTCACTCACAGAACACTAGATCTAGATAGGACCTCTTCCACCACTAGGCTCTCACTTTGTCATACGCCTGGAAAAGTAAAGTGTCTAGTTCTGGGTGGTAGAGACTTTTAGGGACAGAACTGGATCCATACCACTGGGAGTGCAGTTCTACCACCCAGGAATAACACCGTTAACATTTTGGCCTTTTTTTTGTTTGAGAGGGAGTTTCGCTCTTGTTGCCCAGGCTGGAGTGCAATGGCGCGATCTCGGCTCACCGCAACCTCCGCCTCCCACGTCAAGTGATTCTTCTTCCTCAGTCTCTAGAGTAGCTGGAATTATAGGTGCCCACCACCATGCCCAGCTAATTTATTGTATTTTTAGTAGAGATGGGGTTTCACCGTGCTGGCCAGGCTGGTCTTAAACTCCCATTTTGGTATTTTTCTATATGAATATACTGTAATTGAACAGATTAATATAAAAATATATTTATAGTATTAGAATTAGACATACCCCCACCATATAGTTTTGTAAGATATGATAACAAACTGAGGGGTATTTCCTTTGGAAAGAAGTTGTAAGGGAACCTTCCATTTCTTTACGTCCTTACGTTTAGTCAGTAAGACAAACCAGCCATCTATTGCAGGTAGTTGGCCTTAACTGCCTCATGCTAATTACCTGAGGTGACTTGGAGTCTATTTTATTACTGTAGCCTCACATCCTATATCCAGGCACCCAGGAGAGCTCAAATAGCCAACTGATTTTAAATTAGAAGACGCTCTGCATCTGAGTGGTCTCATTTATTATACTCCTTGTAAAGTAACTTTCCTGGTTGAATTGCACTGAAGTATACCTATAAAGATGTGCATACATCATAAATATATAGTGGGAAGGATTTCCTTAAGTGGGACACATCTGTGTGACTAGCAATCAGATCAAGAAACAGAACATGACCAGGCATCCTCCTAAGACATTTCCATGATAGGAAATGTGATTTATCCCCCTAATACACTTCCCCTCAAGAGTAACTACCTACCTGAGTTGTAAAACCAGTTTTGCCATTTTCTGAGTTACGAAGTCTTATAGTATTTGTTCTTGAAATCTTGAAAGTGACTGGGAGGCCGAGACGGGCGGATCACGAGGTCAGGAGATTGAGACCATCCTGGCTAACCCGGTGAAACCCCGTCTCTACTAAAAATACAAAAAACTAGCCGGGCGACGTGGCGGGCGCCTGTAGTCCCAGCTACTCGGGAGGCTGAGGCAGGAGAATGGCGTGAACCCAGGAGGCGGAGCTTGCAGTGAGCTGAGATCTGGCCACTGCACTCCAGCCTGGGTGACAGAGCGAGAGCGAGACTCCGTCTCAAAAAAAAAGAAAGTGACTATATACTTTTAATTTTTTGAATGAAACCAATCATTTACTATTTATTATGATTTGTTTTTAATCAAGGAAACTATGTCCTGCTAACTTAGCATATTCTATGCTTGATATGTTAAAATCTTGGGT
Organism: Piliocolobus tephrosceles; assembly: GCF_002776525.5. Classification (NCBI taxonomy): domain Eukaryota; kingdom Metazoa; phylum Chordata; class Mammalia; order Primates; family Cercopithecidae; genus Piliocolobus; species Piliocolobus tephrosceles. The sequence goes on from NC_045442.1 coordinate 19,964,213, forward strand.
TGAAAGTTTTCTAAAAATATCCTAGTCAAGTCCTGGGACATTTTCAAGAGTGACTTCGGATTTGGTTCTATTGTGTGTCTGGTGTTTTGATTTCCAAGGTGGAGTATAAGAAGGATCTGGAAAGTAGTAGAGGTCACAGTATCAACTACTGTGAAACACCTCAATTCAGGAACGTGAGCAAGATCTCAAAATTTACCAGTGATGTGAGTTGTTAACGCTAAGCTTTTGTTTGGGCACTTTCGGTGAGCTTAGTTTTTAGGTCTCCTAAGAGGGGTAGTCTGTGGGAATGGATCTATGTGTCTTGGAGAAGCATGGCCTTTTAGGCATAAATGCCTGGGTTTTGGTTAAGATTGCCTGCTGGGATTGGTCCTCATAGTGTTCAATTCTGTCACATCCCTGATCTTGACCCTGAGTCTTCTGGGCGGGACCTGTCCTCTCCGTCCCCTTGCTTCCTTGTGTGTAGCACAGTGCCTGGCTCCTAGTGATGAATGCTGGTGAGGGGGCCTGGCTGAGCATGTGGCGTCCCCTCTCAGTGTGACTTTGTGCCTCTGAGTTAATATCACCTCATAATAGTTCCTTCCCCCTCATAGAGTACTTGTGAAGATTAACTCAGATAAGTAGAATCGTGTCTGATATACAGTCATAAATAGTGTTCTGTTTAAATACTCGCAGTACCTAGAAATGCAATGGCCTCCCAGGTTAGGTGATTTTAATACCCCAAATGTCCTATTTATGACCTCTTGTCATCCTGTTTTGGTCTTCTTTTTATTTGATAAGTGGCATTTGGCACATGGCACATAACATTATTATTTCACATGGTCACACTAGTGACCAATTTTTACATCACAGAATTCGGCAAAGCTCAGGTTTTGTCCTTCATATATTTAGAAATGGAGGTAATGGCATGCAGTGATTTGTACCAGCCTCAGCATGGGGCTTTGCATGTGACGCCTGCATAGTCAGCACCTGCCACCGTCTCATGGTAAATTTTCACAATGGAAGAATCTGGTAAATTTAAAACCAAAAATGTAAAAATGAACACAGAAAGTCAAGTCTGTTTTGTGCTGTCTATGCTCATCAGATCCCATGTTTCCTTGTCTTCCTGTCTTACTCCAACTTCTTGTGGGTTGAAATTTACGTTATTTAAAAAAAGTTGCCTTATTTTTTATTCCGTGATACACTGGCTATTTAAATGGGTTATATTTAATCATTTATGCTTTGGATTTAATGCATTAAGATGAGTAGTTTATCTTCAACTACTTGCGAAGGGAATGCTTTGGTTGAAAACTTTGTGTTTCTATGTAGAATAAATATAAAGAAAACTACCAGAACCACATGAGAGGCCGCTATGAAGGAGTTGGTATGGACAGACGCACTCTGCATGCTATGAAAGTTGGCAGCCTGGCAAGCAACGTGAGTCCTTTTATGCAAAGGTCTGTAGGGATGGAGTGGGGCGGTGCATAAAGAATTCAGCCAATTCTTTTACAATTTCCCTTAAAAAAAATCTGTCTTCTATTTTAAAGACTGTATAAAGACTGACCCAAAACAGTTTCTAAATGTTAGGGGATATAACCAAGGCTAGGTAAAATCCCTGAAAATTTTCAAAGGCTACAAAGTATTTATCTTAGATTTCTCTAATTTGAAGAGTACTTCAATCTATTATAATGAATCCAGTGTGGTTAACACTTTCAATTTCTGAGAGAGAAAAAGAAATGAATAATTATGATTTTTATTCCAAATTCCCCAGGGTTTCAAAGCTTTTGTGATTTATTTGGAGTTGGTTAGTTGGTAAGCTGGTTTGTTCCTTCATTCATTTTTCTGATCATTGTATTCATTGAAAACCTACTGTGGCCTGGCACTGGTCAAGGTAGTGGGATAACAGGGTAGATCAGGTCCTTGTTTTCCCCTGTAGCATATAATCTGTTAATCTCTCTTTGGCTTTGTCAATCCAGTTTATAGGTTTACAAATGCCAGGTTGTAAATCTTGGAGGTAAAGGACACTTAAAGGAAACTGATTTCATTATTGAAACATACGAATGTTGAATTTTCTCTGCTTAAGAATGTCAATTTGATCTTTAGAAAAAAAAATTAAATACTCTAAAGACTCTTGACCTTTCCATCTATTTTCTCAGGATTAGCCAAGGAACTCTTCCGTTGTCTATCCATGTGCACATGCCTCTTTTCATATAAGTACCGTGCACTAACCGATTGTGCCACTGAAGGACCGCAAATGCTTCTTTTCAACAAAAATGACAAACAGCTTCATAATTAATAAGAAATATAAAATAAATGTACTACAGATGGAAGTTAACTAATTTTGAATTAATTAAGAGGAGTTCAGATTAATTAAAGACAAAAGTATGAACTAACTTAATTTTCCTTGAAGGTGATGAAACTGAATTCATTTGTTTCTGGGTATTTAAAAAATATTTCTTATGGCATTCAAACAAAGCCAAAAGAAAGTAGAAGCTGATTTCTACATTCTTGTTCTTTTCTTCGTGTTTTAGGTTGCCTATAAAGCTGATTATAAACATGATCTTGTCGACTACAACTACCCAGCCACTCTCACGCCTTCCTATCAAACAACGATGAAACTGGTGCCCTTGAAAGATGTAAGTTCTTTTCCAACAGCTCTTTCTGCTTCGTCACTTGTCACTTCCTTCCTGAGGAGTGATTTGTAGGCAGCAAGATGGAAAGAAACATGATACAACAGTTCATAGGAGGGTGAAGGGATTGAAGAAAGGGAAATCCTTTTCCATTTTCCACTAGGAAGTTCATTTATGCATGCTTGCACACTCTTCGATTTTCAGTGTGAACTAGGGACAACTCTAGTTTTGTCTTGAAAATAACCCGAGGTTCAGTTTTTCCTCTTAGAACTCAGTGAGCTTTGTCTGCTGGGCACATTTCAAATGCCTGTTCCTTAGCAAGGATGACTTTTTTCTTTCTTTGAAAAAAGGTTTGACATGTAGTATGTTAAGGACTGAAGGAAGTAAAATAAAATGTATATATACAAGTTGAGAGGAAGTGGTAATGTTGACTCCATTTTTCCTCAGGAGGACATGGGAAAGTATATGTATCCCTTAATTATTACAGCAGTGATTTTATTTATGGTTTGGCTTGTTCCAAGCAAAATGTGTACAATCAATTAAATTTCTTGTTTTCTGATTATAAGAATTTTACTATATGTTTATTATAGAAAATTTAGAAAATACAGAAAAGTACAAAGAAAAAGATAAAAGTCACCTACTAGCTTAAAAAGTACTTCAGGGGGCTTAGAAGTAAGGTTGTATTGTGGTTGCCAATGAAGGTTATCTCCAATCAATAAATCAATAGTTGAACAAATAATTCAACGTGTATTTATGAATGTCAAGTGCTACTTTCCTTTACTTTCCTTTGGGATCAGTACAAGTTTAGAAGTTGATTGAGGTTTTGCCACTGGTAGATAAGTCTTTGAATCTCTCTCTCTCTCTTGCTCAGAGCTGGGGCAGTAGGATTCAGTTGGGTATCTCCAGTGTCCAACCCAGTGCCCAGACATCAAAGGGCAATCATTGGCAAATTATATTTATTGAATGAAGAGGGCTTTTCTAATGTGTAATAAAACAGGAGGTAGGAAGCAGAGGAATTGATCAGGGACCTAAACTTTGCTTCTCTTTTTCTCAGGAGGTTTGGTTGGATTGACTTGACTTACTCATTTTACAAAGTTAAACTTGACCGCTACCAAAGCTGCATTTATTTATCTATTTATTTATTTTTTGGCTGTATACATTACCTGGGAAACTTGCAGATCAAGGGCACCTTATTAAAATTTGAAGATGTGCTTTTGCAGTAGGATTCTAGATATCATGTCTAATAAGTAGCACAAAGAATGCAAGATGTACTCCCATTATGACATAACTTGCTACTACATTTATCTAGATAAGACTCAGAGTCAAACCAGGCACCTGGAAGCCCACCCAGGAAAGTTTGATGCAAACTTAAACCAGACTGAATTAGAAATATTAATTGAGTTTAGAGGTGGGTTCTAAACTGGCAGCCCATGAGCCATATTCACGCTACGGAAGTGCTTTGTTTGGCTACACAGTGGATTTGGTCTTGTTGTTGTTGTTTTAATTGAACCAACATGTGGAATTTCTGAGTTCAGACAAAAACTAACATGCTCACCTTTTCTTGAAAACTCTGAGACATTCTGCCCCAGATCCTGCAAGGCAGCAATTGGCTGGGACTAGGTAGTGGCAGCTTGCTGTTGCTGTACCTCCTTTAGCTTACCTTCCTGGTTCTGATGTGAATTTGAGTTTATCACCCATAATGTAGGGATTTTACTAATCAGGAAGTTTGGGGAATCCATTTACAAAAACAATTGTAGTCTCTCTGTCTGGTCATCTTAAAGGTGGTGAAATAGCCATGAAATTAAATAAGCAAGGATGGGTTCTTAATCTGAGAGCATTCCCTTTAGATAGATTTTTATAAACATTGATAGAATTAAAATGAGACTCTATCTTTAGCAAAGGAAAAAGAAACCCTTCAAAATGTAGATTGAAGCAATGGCCAAGCATTTGTGATGTTGCAAAGATGTGATTAATCATGGAGACTTTTAATTATGTCCCACAGAGTAAAGTAATTGTACTCAGTAACATACTTAATACAGATTTATCAGGAAAGAATATGCCATTTAAAAACATAGTTTTTGTGACATTTTATCATATATAATTCTGAATTTTAATAGACTCTATAATAAGATGATAATTTTGCCTTCTGAATTAATGCGTTAGGAAGTCACTGTACTCTAATCTAATTAATAGTTGACATTGAAATGACTTTATATTTCCTAATTTTCTCTACACACCCCATGTCCAAAACTCAACATGCAAAAACTTTTCTCCTTGAATCATTAACTAAAAAGCACAAATGTATTATTATTATTTTTTTGAGATGGAGTTTCACTCTTGTTGCCCAAGCTGGAGTGCAATGGTGCGATCTCAGCTCACGGCAACCTCTGCCTCCCAGGTTCAAGCAATTCTCCTGCCTCAGCCTCCTGAATAGCTGGAATTATAGGCATGCGCCACCACGTTCGGTTAATTTTGTATTTTTAGTAGAGACAGGGTTTCTCCATGTTGATCAGGCTGGTCTCAAACTCCTGACCTCAGGTGATCTGCCCGCCTTGGCTTCCCAAAGTGCTGGGATTATAGGCGTGACCAACCGCACCAAGTCTAGTGATGTTTTTTAATCTTCAAATCCAACAAAACTCTCCATGGCCCATTGTCAGGAGCACTTCGTTATTTCTAGGTCCTGTTCTAGAAGTTCACTTGTAAGTCATTTGTTTGTTTCTGGAATGCATTTCCCTGTCTAAACAATGCTAACTCTGGCTAATGGGAACCCTTTGCCCATCTGTAAAGTAAAAGTAATAGCTTTAAGCACACTAGCTTTGGCAAACCAGGTTTATAGCCTATAAGTATAGCGCCACCTTGCGAGGCACACTCCAGGGATTTGAATCATAGCTCTGATACTTACTGCCTGGATGACCTGGAGCAAGCCATTTTTGGTCTCTGTGCCTCAGTTTCCACACTGTAAGGTAGGGATAATAATAATGCCTAACCATAAGGTGGTGGGAAGGATTAAATGAGTTAACATGTGTGATGTACTTGGAATGGTGCTGGGTGCATAGTAAGTATCATGTGTTAGTTATAATTATGACGAGCTGGTTGAAATGAGTACAAGACCCAGGGAAGACATGGAATATACAAGTTAGTAGCCAGTGGGCCCAAAGTGGCTATTAGACCTATTTCTCTTGGGTCACTGGAATTTTTTTTTTTTTTTTTTTGAGATGAAGTCTTGTGCCCAGGCTCGAGTGCAGTGGTGTCATCTCAGCTCACTGCGACCTCTGCCTCCCAGGTTCAAGCGATTCTCCTGCCTCAGCCTCCCGAGTAGCTGGGGTTACAGGCACAAGCCACCACGCTCGGCTAATTTTTGTATTTTTAGTAGAGACAGGGTTTCACCATGTTGGTGAGGCTGGTCTTGAACTCCCTATCTCATGATCCTCCCGCCTTGGCCTCCCAAAGTGCTGGGATTACAGGCATGAGCCACTGCCCCTGGCCCAGGTCACTGGATTTAAAAAAATATTGAACTATTTGTTAGCGTTTAAAAATTGCAAGATTTTGCATCATAATATGGATTTCTGGTTTCTTTGGAATAACTGGAAAATCTAGCTTCTGTATGCCCTATTGGTTGCATGACAACCATCTCCTAGAGCTGGGCAGCAGCTGCCTCCCTTAGCCATAGTCCTCGACTCCTTACTTCCCCAACAGTAAGGCCAAGCACTAGGCTTGTACCCAGCTAGTGATCTATCTGGCTCCTAGAGACCTTTGTGACTTTTGGGCTGCAAAGACTCCCTGAGGTGGGCTGTCATCTCAGGGAAGTGGCCATAGGAAGTATCAACAGACAGGAGGAAAACAGAAAAGCAAAGACAGAAAAGCAAAGACAGAAAAGCAAAGGCCTGTAGTCTAGACAGACAGGAGATGATAGAACAGTACAAGAGTGGCCAAGGTGTGGGCCCCTGGGGAGGGCAGAGCCAGCTGCCAGAGGAGGCTGGCCAAGGCCATAGGTGAGGTACAGGCAGAGATATCAGTAGATAGTGGTGATGCAGAAAAGAGGTGTTGTTCTCAGGCAAAGCCCAGGTCTGAAGAATTTGCCACACTGTGTGGGATTCTGGGAGGGGCCTTTGGCCTTGGGCAAGGAAAGAGAGACATGAAGGCTGCGAATGAGGTGTTCAATGGTGATCCTGTCACTTTGAGCCAAGCCAGGGGAGCTCAGCTGGCAAGCAGGCCCAATCTGGAGCCCGTGGGCCCAGAGATTCAGATGTCCCGAGGCACTGGGTGAGTTTGTGATCCTGGGAGTGAGGACCCATCTGAGATATCTGTGTGGGCAGGGAATGTCTGAGTTTGCTCACTCTGCAGAGTAGGAACCCCACAACAATTTGTTGAAAAAATAAATGGATGGGCAAGTGGATGAATGAAAGGAACCATGTGAGCATAAGGGAAGGAGAGCAGAGTTAGGGATGAGTTTACTTCTTCCTCTTTTACCTGGATTTCAGATAACTTTGATTAAATTCTAAAAGAAGGCCAGGTGTGGTGGCTCATGCCTATAATCCCAGCACTTTGGGAGGCTGAGGTGGGAGGATCCCTTGAGGCCAAGAGTTCCAGACCAGCCTGGCCAACATGGGGAAATCCTGTCTCTAATAAAAATACAAAAATTAGCCAGGCATAGTAGCGCACACCTGTAGTCCCAGCTACCAGGGAGGCTGAGGCACGAGAATCTCCTGAACCCAGGAGGAGGAGGTTGCAGTGAGCTGAGATTGTTCCACTGCACTCCCACCTAGGTGACATAGTGAGACTCTGTCTCAAAATAATAAATAAATAAAAATAAATTGTGAAAGAGGTTATCTGCTACCCACAACCTCTCCCTCTTTTCTGTATCCTAGCTCTACTCCTACCTGCATAGGTTTCTGGGGCTCTCACTCAGCTCACCTTAGCCCCTCACCCCTTATCGCCTGCTATCTAGCCTCAAACCTGTTCCTTTACTTCCCTGCCCAAGTTCCCATTCCTTCTGCGGTGGATCTTGGTCAGGTGTGTTTGAAGAAAAATAAGGTGATTGGACGCATATATTCTTGTGGGCAAATGGCTAATAATTCTTAATACTTGAAAGGGCAATTTGTATTTTCAAAGGGGAAAATTCACTAGTCCTTGATGTCTTGAGGTGGGAACCAGGCAGTCAATGCATCCAACTGCACTGGGGATTCTGCCTCCTCCTCTTTAGAACCTACATCTTCTATGAAAGTGCTAAGCTCAGGGAAATTTCCTTGGGGACTCTGGCAAGGTGGAGGTGAGGACCAGGCAGGGGCTGGTGTACAGGGTGGGGACATGTTAGGGCCACCTACAAGGAGTCACTGATACTCTATTGCCTCCCACTAAAAGATGCATGTATAACTTGGTTGGACTTTTTGTTCCCCTTTCATTTTACTTTTTTTTTTTTTTGTGACACTTCTTTCTTGGTGAAGTATAAGATGTATACAGAAAAGTATACTATGTGTAGATATATGGCTTGAATTATCTATAAAATGACCTCAGGCATATATTTTCATTGGGAATGAGCCCTAGGCACAGAATTATTGGGACATAGGATATGTGTGTGCCCAAATGCCGTACTGTTTTCCAAAGTGGTTGTACCAATCTGCACTTCTGCCAGCACTGTTGTGAGAGTTTTCATAAGTCCTCATCCTTAGCCAGCACTTTGTATTACCAGCAGTTTTAATTTTGGCTCTTCAGGTGGTGTGGAGGGGTATCTTGTGGTTTTGGTATGCCTTTCTCTCATAATAGTGTGGCTGAGCATCTTTCTCTATGTTCACCAGACACTTAGTTCACCTCTTTTATGAGTTACCTGTTAGGTGTCTCACTCTCCAAAGTACTGTTTTTCTATCTGTGGGCTTGGAGTGTCTGTCAGTATCCAGTTGGAATATCTGACTCTTTTTCTACATAGTCATTTGAGAATTGCACTTTACTGGGCTTGGGAGAGGGAGCTAAGCAAATCTTTGAGAAAAGAGCAAGTGACATCTTTTTGTGCCAGTTTTTACCTAGGCCAATTATAGGCAGAGCATCGACAAGTTGAAGTACAGCTCAGTGACTGACACTCCACAGATTGTTCAAGCCAAAATCAATGCCCAGCAGCTGAGTCATGTAAGTAACCGTCCCCTGCCCAGCTGGGCGTGGGGGTCTTGGAACTGCTGCTTTGAGGCCTCTGGACAGCTGACCTCCAAGGATTTGACGTTCATGAATGGTGACACATGTCTTATTACAGCCAGAAAATGACCCCCACTTCTTTTAAACTTTTTATTATGGAAAACTTTGAATGCATGCAAAAGTAGAGAGCATAGCATAATGAATCCCCATGTACCTGTCACCCATCTTCAACATCAATCAACTCATGGCCACCCTGCTTCATCTATATACCTGTCCAATTCTCCTCTTCCGTATTATTTTGAAGCCAATTTCAAGTATTGTATAATGTAATCTGTAAATATTTCAGTATGAATCTCTAAAAGGTAAAAAAGAAAAAATATTTATATAATTTTAACATATCACATCAAAAATCTAACAATAATTCTTAGTATCACCAATCATCTAAAGTTTAAGTTTAATTTCCAGTCAAGACTGCTTCTCGGATGATGCCGTATTCATCCAACAGGAGTCACATGTCTGGTTGGCTCTCTTTTGTGTGTGTGATTTAAGATGGCCTTTTGTCATTGTGGGCAGGCATTTGATAATTACCCGGCATATAACAAGATATTCATCTCTGCAGCAAATGTTTTTTTAAAAAGTTCAGTATTCTCAAGTGCATGTAAGGGGAGTTGGTGAAGCAGTCATAGGGAACTCTTTTGCAAACTCACAACTTTGAGTGCGTCTTTGAGTTTCTTTACTTTTCATTTGACACCTTCAGTTCATTAATTTAAAACATTCACAAAAAGTACAGGCTGCCTGGTAAAATGGCTTTTCTGGAAACTCCTTCTCAGCTATGGGTCTAAGGGGGAAAGACCTATGGGTCCCTAAAGTTCTCTTTCTGCCCATATAAAAGCCCTACAGATTTATTTTAAATCCAACAGGTGAATTACCGTGCTGACTATGAGAAAAATAAGTTGAATTACACATTGCCCCAGGATGTTCCTCAGCTGGTGAAGGCCAAAACCAATGCCAAACTCTTCAGTGAGGTAAGAGAGCAATGTGGGGAGAAGGTGGAGGGGGTTATGGAGCGATGTGAAAACGAAGATACCGAGATGGTCCAGCAAGTGGGAAGTGTCTATCCCTGAGAAAGGCTCTTCAGAGGCATCCATCAAATTGTAACTTTGAATTTTGCTATGTCATGGCACGTGGTAGTTTACTAGTGATAAATTGGTCATAGCCAGTTAATCCCATTATATGAGCATGTGTACAATCTATGTGTGAACACACACACACCCCTACATCCTCATCCTCATCACCCTGGTGAATTGGTGATTTGCTGTGTGGAGGAATTTTAAGTTTATTTTTGTTTTTGTTTTTGTTTTTGTTTTGAGACGGAGTCTCGCTCTATTGCCCAGGCTGGAGTGCAGTGGCGCGATCTCGGCTCACTGCAAGCTCCGCCTCCCAAGTTCACGCCGTTCTCTTGCCTCAGCCTCCCTAGCAGCTGGGACTACAGGCACCTGCCACCACGCCCGGCTAATTTTTTTTGTATTTTTAGTAGAGACAGGGTTTCACTGTGTTAGCCAAGATGGAATTTTAAGTTTTAAGAAGATCAATCTGCATCATCAGATTCTTCCTGGAGTCACAAGTAGGCTATGATTTGGCTTCTCATTCTAGATGGAATTTTGGGGGCAGGAGAAGAAAATAAAAGGAACTAACATTGTTTAAATGCCTGTTCTATACTGGGGCAGGCACTGTATATGTGGAATTATCGTAAGTCCCAGCAGGTATTGTAGGGGCACAGTTAGTGGCATGGGCTTTGGTGTCAGAGAGACCTAGGTTCAGATGTTGGCACTGCCATTTTTAAAATTTATGTAACCATAGGTGAGCTCTTTAATTTCTCTGAGCCTCACAGGCCTAATGTGAAGATTTGCGGTTAATGAGTAGAAATCATTTAGGAAAAGGCCAATAAACAGTAGTTGTTATTGCCAGGGCAGTGTCAACACCCCACATTTATGTTACACTTCACCAGTTTAAGATCTCTTTATGTATACTCTATCCAATTTATTCTCACAGCAATCCTGAGAAAGAGAATGTGATACTCTCTTTGCAAATAGGAGACTGAGGCCCCAAGAGGTCATTGGCCAAGGTCACATGATCAGAAAACAACAGAGCAAGGAGCAATACATGGGTCTTTTCTTTGTCCTGTTCCATTACCACTGGCCTGCACAGCTCTACAACGAAGGAATCAATTAACTGTGTTAATAATTACTGTTATCATTTTGATAACAACAGCCGAGACTCTGGTCTGTAAATAGAGGAAAAAACCAACTTTGCTTTAAAATAATATCTTTGACGTTTGGCAGGAATATGGGTAGCAACTCCTATTCACTTGTGGTTTTGTTTGTCAGGTTAAGTATAAAGAAGGCTGGGAGAAGACAAAGGGGAAAGGATTTGAGATGAAGCTGGATGCCATGTCTCTGCTGGCCGCCAAAGCCTCTGGGGAGCTTGCTAGCAATGTAGGTTTCCTCTCATTAACTCAGGAATGCATAAGAAATGGTTCCAATAAAATGTCAGTGGTCCTGCCGAAAAAAATAATGACTCTTAACATTGTAAACATCGCAATACTTTAATCTTTCTCTGGATTTGTGAAAGATTGGGAGGTGTTTTTTCAGAATTGTTCCCCTTGCACTTGTTAAAACCAGAGCCCCATAGACGGCAAAGCTTCTCTCTCAGTCACAGTAGACCATCTTCTTTCTCTCAAGGTTAAATATAAAGAAGAATATGAAAAGACAAAAGGCAAAGCCACGGGTACAGCCGACTCTAGGCTTCTGCACTCCCTGCAGATTGCTAAGATGAGCAGTGAGGTAAACTCTTTTTCTAACCCCCAACCCCTCACTTACAGTTGTGTTATTTTAAAAGTTTTTCCTGGGCCTACTTCACCTGGGACTGTTACCTTTTTATTGACTTCTACCTGCAACTCTTTTCTTTCCTGGCTTGCATAAGAAGTTTGTTTGGTTTATTTATTTCGCCAAAGCATATTATTTTCTTTAAATGGTTGAGGCTTGTGGCCCTAAGGGTGACAGCATCTGCTGATCAAGGTACAAAGGTGTTCAGTTGCATTTATTCATGTCACAAATGTTTGCCAAGTGACTACTATGAGCAAGACACTGTGTGAGACCCTGGGGCTATAAGAATGAACAGCACGTAGTAAGTTTCTCCCTAGTGGAGCAAAGCATCCTGCTTGTTGTGGCACTGTCCTGGTCTTGTGGTTACAACATATATGGTATTCAAATATTTAGCAAGCCAGGGCCTCCCAGGCTGCAGCCAATCAGAATGACGATGCTTATAAACAACTGTAATGGCTGGAAAGGAACCTTGGTAAATGTCACTTACCAAAAGGCTTTGGGGAAGGAGAATTCTGCTAGAAGAGACAGACCCGGTTTCTAATCAAGTCTTCCCTGCTGATGCTGAATAGGGAAAAAGACACAAAAGATTGCTTGCTCCAAGCTATGAGGCCAACTTACACTGCTGTGATGGTACAGTTGGATGTAATTATCCAATGAGTCATTAAAGAGCCACAGCTTGAATAGAAGAGAGTTGGCATCTGGGTTGCCATTTTGGATGTGTCTACAGAACAAGCCGAATGAAGTGCATAGTCATGAAGCATAAAGAGGCATTGACAATTTGGCTTCAGTTTAGACAGAATACATTGATGTTTCATATGTGCAGTTGGAGCAACTGGGGGTCAAAAAGATTGTGTCTTTCCCAAAGCCATATGGTAGTCAGCAGTAGTGGTAGAGGGGTAGCGAATTAGACCCGAGAACTCTTATTACCTGGCACCACACTCCTTCTACTATAGCACACTGTCTTTCCCCATCATCACCACCATCGTCACCACTATCACCGTCACCTTCACCATCACCACTGTCATCGTCACCATGATCAATCACCATCATTGTTGCCATCATCACCATCATCACTACCATCACCACCACCGCTATCACCACCATCATCGTCACCACCAAACCACCGTTGTTATTGGCATGCTAACATTATCAAGTGTTTGCTATGTGACAGTCCCTGTACTAAGCATGTTTCAGCTATTATTCCTTTACTTATCACAACAGTCTCCCAGAGGGAAACGAGTCCTTAGAGAGGTGACATAACTTTCCAGAGGTCACCTTCTGTTAGAGGGCAGATCAGGTTGGAACTCAGGCTTGTCTGGCTCTGCAGCCCAAGCTTCTTTATTCTATCTCTTAAAGCATCTATGAAAATTGGGAATAGAGTTTTCTCCTGGCGCAGCTGGGTAAAAAGGTTTAGCACTGGCAAGAGACAGTCCTCCCAAAAACAAAGTAGTGTGAAACCTCAGCTCCCTCATGATGCTGCTTTTCAGAGCCAAGACTTGGGTCACGCCTTTCTGACAGAAGGGTGACAGTGCCCAGAGTGCCGATTCTCCTGCTCCCAAAAGCCTGGAAATCTTTCCTGCATTTTCATATCACCCCTGCAAAGGGCGAGCTTCAACTAACAAAACAGTCCTTGTTTTGGTACATTCAAGGTTGAATATAAGAAAGGCTTTGAAGAGAGTAAGACCCAGTTTCACCTGCCCATGGATATGGTAAACATCAGACATGCTAAGAAGGCCCAAGCTCTTGCCAGTGACCTGGACTACAGGAAGAAACTGCATGAATACACTGTGCTGCCCGAAGATATGAAGACTCAGTGGGCCAAGAAGGCCTATGGGCTCCAGAGCGAGGTGAGCCTGCACATTGCCAGTTCTCTTCATGCATCTCTTGCGGTTGGACATGCTTTCAGAGTGATTCCAAACCTGTGCATGAGTCTCTTACATAACTTGGGAGACTAGGAAGAACTGCAGGAAATGTACTGGGGCCAGAAAGGACAGATGGGGAAGTAGAGATATAGTTGACACAATGGAGACTGGAGGGTGGAGGATCAGGGCTCACAGCTAATGCTTAAGTCAAGATGTATTGGTGATGGGGACGAGTCAAGGAGAAGAAAATGTTGAAAATGATAAATAAATCCTGGAAATTTAGCAGGCTGGCAAAGAAAGGCCCTTGGTTAACAAATATGAGAAACACTCTTTTAGCTAAGGTTGCAGTGTCTCAGCACTAAGGTAGAGCATGCTACTCTCGTTACAAAAGTTACACTTTTAGTGTGGCTGTATCTCCCAAGTGGAGATCTGCCTGATCATAAAGGAGCAGGGAGCAGTTCTTCCAGGAAGGCAAATGCAGGATCAAGATCTTCCTAACTCTCCCATCAACTCTGTCCTGTCTCTATCCATGTACCCAATGAGAACTTTATGGTTTTTCTCTTGTAGCTGCAGTACAAGGCCGACCTGGCATGGATGAAGGGAGTTGGGTGGCTGACAGAGGGGAGTCTCAACTTGGAACAAGCCAAGAAGGCTGGACAGCTGGTCAGCGAGGTAACCTGCACTTGGGCCTCTGGCCTCCAGTAGTCCTCAGCCCCTGACTCACACAGGGTGATCTTTGCCTCTAATTCCCTTTCTCTACCCCCAGATTTATTTTGGGTGTGATTCAAAGTGGGAGTGCTTCATTTCACACCTGTAGCGCATTCTCAGCTAACTTTCCACAGCCTTAAACTTCCTGAGATGGTGTCATTAAAGAAGCCTACCTATTTACTTTGAGTAGCAGTTGCATCCAAATAATAATTTGGTTTAGAAAGGTGTAATATACAGCACCTGGGAAAACAGCATTTCTTAAGTGAGCAAAACAGCATTTCTTAAGTGAGCAGCGTGTGATTCCTTTTGAATCAGAGAGTCCAGTATTTGGAGGATACCGTTCTCATTATGCCTGTGTCTTAAATTCACTGCAGATTTCAGGCAAGTCACTTAACCTTCCTGATCCTCTTTCCCTCATATAAAAATGAAGAGGTTGGCCTGTAATCCCAGCAATGCAGGAGGCCGAGGTGGGCAGATCACGAGGTGAGGAGATGGAGACCATCCTGGCTAACACAGTGAAACCTCGTCTCTATTAAAGACACAAAAAAATTTAGCCAGGTGTGGTGGCACGTGCCTGTAATCCCAGTTATTCAGGAGGCTGAGGCAGGAGAATTGCTTGAACCTGGGAGGCAGAGGTTGCAGTGAACTGAGATTGTGCCACTGCACTCCAGTCTGGGTGACAGATCGAGACTCCGTCTCAAAAAGTAAAACAGAATAAAATAAAATAAAATAAAAATGAAGAGGTTGGATCGGATACTCTCCTAGGTCCCTGCAGCTCTAAGCCCTTGCCTCTCTTTATGCCATAGAAAGCTGGCTCTGGCATCAGGCAGAGGAGGACTTTTGAAGGACATTTCATTTGGAAGTGTCACTATTTCAGGAACTTTGTTTGGAATCTTCAAAGGGGATTCTTGTTTCAGGGCCAAGAAGGCTGAGTCGGCATATCTCTTGCAAATGATAATAATGGTGATAATAATATTCGCCATTTATGGACTGATAATCATTATTGATCACCACTTTGGGTGTATTATATACATACTGTTAATGTATAGGTCACCACACTCCTATGTGATTAGATGGTATGATTATCCTATTAATATTCCCATTTCACAGATGAAGAAAGCGGGATTGAAGTTACACTTTTAGTAAGCAGAAGAGCTGGGATCTGTACCCAGGGTGTTTGATCTGGTGCCCTGGCTCTTGACCATGAGACAGTATTGCATCTCAAAAGCATATCTTGTAATGTACTCTTATATTCCCACTGTACTCACCCTCCTCTGAGACAGAGACATATTTAGGGTTAGAATGTAGAATGAGGTAGAGAGAAAAGCATAGCCCTTTAGGGCTTTCATTACCTAGTTTGTTGGAGACCAACTAAAGTTCAGGTGGAGCAACCAGAGCCCCATCTATCTTGGACAGGGGTGCAGCAGAGGGGAGAGAATGTAGCCAGTTGGTCCTTGAGATTCAGGAATGTCAGTTTCTATCTTACTTCCTGTATTACCTGCTAATTTTTAAGCTCCTCCAAGGCCAGGAGGATATCGTCTCCTTCACCCTTTTTATGTTCCTCTGTGCTCTGTACGGAGTAGATTCTTGGCTGCTCAGCAATTACTTGTGATTTGACCAATGCATAGTCTGGGATGACTAGGAATTTCCAACAATGGCAGGGCAATATGACTCCCTTCAGTTATGTGGTGAAGGAGTTTTCCCGTTCAACACAGTGGAACTAGGGAGGAAAATTAGAAGTCTCTTGGGAATGTTTTCTCTAGAACTTTTTTCCCCTAAAGGCAGAAAAGTTGGAGTTCCCAGTGTTCCAGTCACTATGTTGGGTTCCGTTGGTTGCTGTAACCCTCCTGCTGATGGCATGGGGAATTTTGCCAGAACCAGGCTGTGAGCTCATCTCTGATCTCCTTGCCATGTGAAGCTTTTGCTTCCACACGCTGTCCTCAGCGGCCACCTTTCCCAGCAACTTTGGCAGTTTCAATGGAAAAGCCAGAGGAGCTAATCTTCAGGAACGACAAGAAGTCCCTGAGGGGGGACAGAATTAGCACATTGAAAATTTACCAATTAATTTGTGGCTGTGAGATGGGGACACTACAAGGACAAGACCTCAATGATCTGGAAAATCAGAAACTGTGAAGGCGAATTCCACCTGACCGCAGGCTTCTGTCTGTGGCTCTGCGTCTCCTTCCTTAAAGCTGCTGCTTCCTGGACAATCATGATAACACCATGGCAATGGCGATGTCCTGACACTGTCCCAGGGACCTGACTCACACGTAAAACATGGTGTTGAAGCCTCTGCTCCACACTAGACTGAAGTAGCTTCTACTGTTGTCCCCATTGTACACTCCAAGCAAGGGTGGCTTAGGTTGGATTGAGTGATGTGCTGGAGGTGATGAAGCTGGAAGGATGAACAGGCAAGATTTGAACCTCAGTCTTCATCATTGTAAAGTCCAAGTTTCCTCCACCTCACCCTCCTATGTCAGGTCTATATTTATAAAATGTATACCTCCCCGGGCACACGGTGAAATACAGGGTTACTGAAGAGGAAAATTACATTTCCCATTCAGTAATAGAAACTAAAACAAGTTCACTGGATCAGGTGATCTCAGGGCTGTGTGGTTCTGTTCAAGCTGCAGGATCAACTAGAACATTCCTCCCAAGGGAATGCTTGGACCACAGAAAGTGTGTGTGTGTGTGTGTGTGTGTGTGTGTGCGCGCGCGCACGCGTGCACATGTGTAGGGCAGTAGGGGCAACCCAATCCTAATGCTGTGGGGGTCCCTTTCCTTTGGAAACAGAAAAACTACCGGCAGAGGGTCGATGAGCTGAAGTTCACCAGCGTGACCGACAGCTCCCAGATGGAGCACGCCAAGAAGAGCCAGGAGCTACAGAGCGGGGTGAGTCCTGGGCTGCCCTTTCTCCACCAAGCTGCTGTGTCATGGACCTGGGATCCTCCAGGGACAACAGCAGGTGCTGCCCAGGCATGATCCAGAAACCAAAGAGCCTTCCCTTTAAATAGGCTGGACTCAGCTTTCCCCAGGCTTCCAGGCCGTTTCTGGAACTGGACACCAGGGCCCTTGCTTCATCCACCACCATCTCCCCCGATTTTATTAGGGATAGATGCAGGGCTGACTTTATTCCTTTTCAGCTTCCAGTATTCTCTAGTTCCCTTTTTCTTCTGTCTCCTATCTTTCATCAAAGACTCTCTTATTCTGGAGCTAGGAGAGAATTATCTTGAAAGAGGACAACATTTGTGTTTGGGGTATGTGCAGGTCACACCCACATAAGCTTATTTATGGGGCCAGAACAAAGAAGCGCCACACACATTATTTACAGATTAGTTCTCTACACCAAGCAGGACCATAGTTGTCACAGTCTGTCCGGGACCTTCCTAGCTTTCCTTCCTAAAGGTCCAGGTAAGATATACCTGCCAGAAAGGATACTATCGGCATAACTCAGAGTCAGCAGAAAGCCACTGTTTGGAAACTCAAGTTGGGGGTGGAGGGGAAGCAAGGAGAGAAAAAGAAGAGTGATGAGTTTGCCATGGAGGAGATGTCCATGCATGCTCACTTTCCTGGTGTCAGTACCTGTGAATGGATTAAGGTTGATTATGGAGGGGCAGGAGGCGGAGTATGCTTCTTATTTTTCCCACCTGGGGAGTCCATACTAATCTGAACCCCCTGGTGGGGTATTTTTATGACCACAGACAGTGTAAATAGCAACGCTTGTGGAGGTTGATTCCATTCCAAAGGAAAGGTGTGAAAAGAGAAACCTTGGAGGGGTTTTTAGGTTGGCTCCCTGCCACATTTTTCTCCCAGCTCCTCCCCACTGCTTCTCCTTCTCTCATCTCTCCTTGACTGTATTCTGTCACTCAAAGTCTGATCTGGTGGGTTTTGTAATGGACTTTCTGTGCAAGTCAGAAAAGTGCCAACCAGACAGAGACACCATGCGGGATGCCACCCTGCCCACCTCGCCCCTGCCACCTGCTCCTGATTCAGTGCTCTCTCTCAACAGGTGGCCTACAAGGCAGGAAATGAGCAGTCTGTCCATCAGTATACCATCAGCAAAGACGAGCCTCTCTTCCTGCGGGCCCGAGCCAATGCTGCAAATCTCAGTGAGGTACAGAGAGAAGGAGTGGGCAGCATGAACTCTGCTCTCCTTTGTGTATAGCCACCTGGTAAACCAAGCCCACCAGTCATGGCATAGTGTCTGCATCAACTGAGGTTACATACATCTGGTTGTTGTAAAAACAGCTCACCCAGCAGATCTGGCTCCTGATCAGTGTTTTAGGGGGAGAGGAGGACAGCTTTCGCAGGAATGAGCTATTGGAGGACTTGAGCCACTGAATGTATCCTGGGGTTGGATGTAGGGGTTATTCTAGGTGCCAGAGTTGAAACAGCATAATCGTGGTAGAGGGGAGTAAGAGCTCAGACATTCGCTCCAAATGGTCTGGGTTTCATCCTTGGTTGCCACTTACTAGGTGTGTGACCTTGGGCAAATTCTTTGTTCTCAGGTGTCCCATTGGTAAAATGATGCCAACATTAGTCCCATCGGGTTGTCATGAGGTTTTAGTGAGTCTCTACACATCAAGCACTCAGAGGCCAAGTGCACAGTGGTAGCTGTTAGTCATGAAAGCATCCATAGTTCCAACTTCCCTCCTGTCTGTATCTTCTGGGGAAGGTGTTTTCTTTGCTCTCCCTGCTTAGCTCTCAGGTCTTTGGGTTCCTCATCTGAGAAATAGATGGGGAGAAGAATTGGGAGGAGAAGCAGAGGTTAAATTGATTCATATGCAGAAAGGGAAAGGAGCCTTCCAGAAGAAAGGTCTTGAAATTTGGAGATAAAAGCAGGAGAGACAACGGGAGGCACAAGGAAAATACCCAGGTGGACTAGAGGCTGGGGGAAGGTGGGAGGAAAGAGAAAGAGGTGCAGCTGGAGCCGCTGCTGGCCAGGTGGGGTGCATGGACAGAGATGGAGAATAGACTTTTCAGAAACGTCATTGTGTTGTGCTATGCTATCCTACCTTTGGCATGTTTTTGAGACTTCCATGAAAACTCCTAGTATTTGTTAAGGCTTCTGGAGTTTAAATCTGCTTTTTTTTTTTTTTTTATTGAAGCCCTATGTGTTAAGAGGCCTTAAGGCAGGAAGAAGGACTGGCTATATTCAGACGACATGATTTCTGTGACTCTCAGAGAAGGATGTAATAATCAATATTGCTTTCCTAGAATGGTCATTAGAGTCTAGAGAAATGCTCTCACATGAGAACCCTTTCATATGAAAACCCCCTCACCTTCTCTCCTAAATCCCCTTAGAAACTGTACAAGAGCAGCTGGGAAAACCAGAAGGCAAAAGGGTTTGAGCTACGTCTTGACTCCTTGACTTTCCTGGCAGCGAAAGCCAAGAGGGACCTGGCTAGTGAGGTGAGTCTGTCCCCAACTTGTAAAAGAGACTGCAGAATCCTGTGTGTTTATACCTGGGAGATTCTCTGAGTGTCTGGGCAGGTTCTTAATCTCTCTGAACCTCAGGATTCTTATCTTTAAAATGGAGATAATAGCCTTAACCTTGCAATGAGATAATCACATCTGTGCCTATTTAATAACTGCTTGCCACACATTGATTTTCAGTAAGTGATGAGTTACTATTTGTAGTAGTAGCAAGAGTAAGAATCCAGATTTCTCACTTTACAGATAAATTGATGCCCAGAGACATTCCATGACTTTCTAAAGACGTTGTGGTCTGTTAATGGTTAATACAGGCTCTGGTGTCAGATAGACCTTGTATAAAATCTCACCTCTGTCATCCATTAGCATTGTTACTTCAGGAAGGTTGTTTAAGCTTTAAAAATCTCAGTTAACTTGCTGGTAAACTGGTAATTGCAAAATAATGACAAGGAAATGGAATGAATTCATGTACATGAAGTGTTGTATAGGCTAATG
This sequence comes from Piliocolobus tephrosceles, assembly GCF_002776525.5. Taxonomy (NCBI): domain Eukaryota; kingdom Metazoa; phylum Chordata; class Mammalia; order Primates; family Cercopithecidae; genus Piliocolobus; species Piliocolobus tephrosceles. The sequence continues at coordinate 19,984,325 of NC_045442.1, forward strand.
CAATCTGTTAGGAGTCAGATGTGAGAAAAGGAGCTTGAGCCAGGATTTAGGTCAAACTCTGCTTCCTTCATCGAGAAAGTCTTGCTTCAAAAAAAGCTCAGCTAAACCAAAAACAACTGGCTTGGTAATGTGGTTGGTTTACATTCTGACATAAGCCCTTTATCTTATCTTTAGTTGGTAACATTTTACAAATCAGCACTGGTCTGTGGATGCACTTCAGTTACACAGGCTTGTCCTGTGCTTGGTTATACCTTGGGTTCGATAAGTGGTGGCAGATATTGATACTGTTGTTGTTGCCAGAGCTGAGAGTAGAACATGAATCTACCACTGACCGAAGCAATGATAATGTTGCAAATCATGCCCCACACTGGTGCCTTCTGACAGTTTTCACAACTTTTTCATATTTATGCTTGCTTCGGGTCCTTGTTACTCTCGAACTAGTGTTATTTTTCAAACAATGTGCTCCTTTTTGCCCCTCATACTCCCCCAAATATATATGTACTCCAGTTATCTTTTAATTTGAGTTCCTTTCATAAGCAGCAATTGTAGTTTGGCTATTCTGTATGTTTTTCATTTCATGGCTACTTTTATTTATAACTCTGAGCTTTCTGGCAGCTGAGGTGAAAAGGGAAATAATGGGTAATAATATTTTCTTTCACTGATGAAAGAAAACATATCAGATGTTCAAAAAAGGCAAACTTTCATTTGACTCTAGGTCTAATAGGATTCTGTCCAATGGCTTTGTCTTAGCTCTCATGCATGGAGTCTGAAGCCTAACAATTCCTTTAGGAGAGTCTAATGTATCCCTGCTCTGTTCCTATTTAGGTGAAGTACAAGGAGGATTATGAGAGATCCAGAGGGAAGCTCATTGGGGCAAAAGGTGTACAGGGAGATTCGCAAATGAGCCACTCACTGCAAATGTCCAAGCTGCAAAGTGAACTGGAGTACAAGAAGGGATTTGAGGACACCAAATCCCAATGCCACGTCTCCCTGGACATGGTCCACCTCGTGCATGCCCGCAAAGCTCAGCATTTAGCCACAGACATAGGCTACAAGACGGCGGCACATCACTTCACAGCTTTGCCCACAGACATGAAGGTGGAATGGGCCAAGAAGGCTTATGGCTTACAGAGTGATGTAAGCTCTGTGTGAGTGTGTGCACGTGTGTGTGTATGTGTGTTGTGTGTGTGCTAGTGCAAGTGTTTCCCTAAGCCGTTCAATGCAACAGTTTATGCTATGGGACACCTGTTTCTGGATCCCTAAGTGGCAACACTTTACTTCGTTAGTGGTTTAACTTTTATTCAAACTAGGCCGATTTTAGATTCTGTACTAACAAACAGAAGAAATCATAGAGTTACTTTTTCCTTCTTGGAATTCTGGCCTACATATGTTTTCCAGGTTTCTTTTTATTGCCGGGGGGAAGTATCTTTGTGTCACGCCTAGCGGTGGCCTGCTAGGGGAGAGCGTCGCTGATAACTCACCCTGAGTTTGGTAGTTCCCATTTTTGGAATGGGTGGGTCACTAATCTTCAATAACCCTTTCCCTGTCCTCCTGATCCTCGCCTCCCAGTTCTGCTTTCTGTCTTCAGGTGACTCTTGCACCAGAATGGGGGTGAACTGAAAAGGCAGGTCAGCTGCAGTCAGACTATTACACAGGAAGAGTGTGTGTGTGTGTGTATGTGTGTGTGTGTAGACACGCCCTTTCTAGTAGAGCTGTTTCATGATAGATGATGATATACTAGTTTTAGAGAAGTGTCCATTTAAATGACTTTCTATTAAAACTACTCATTCAATGGAAACTAAAGAAATGAGAAGAAATACGCCCTGCCCCCCCACCGAGGTGGCTAGGAAGGAATTGGCACTGTGGGAAGCCTCCGCTGTCTTGTGAAATTCCCTCAAATAGCGCCCACCTGGGTTCTGTTGTGAATTCTCATTTTCTTGTCCCCCGTGTGTCATTTTAAACAAGAAAACTGGTAATGCAGACAATGAGGATGTGCTTCTTTCCGAGTAGACTTGTCCATAATGAGGGGCAAGGTTGGTTTGGCCCCTCCTGCACCACCCCCAGTAGTGTTGGGTGGGGCCTAAAGCCACTGTCCCAAGGGATGGCTCCAATTAAAGGGGAAATTAATTGACTTTTGGGAGCCCTACCTGTGACTGTGCAGAAATGCGTTAAGACAAAAGTGGCATCTAATTTGACTCAGCTGGCACCAAGCCTGCGTCGGGAGCCGCTAATAGCCCTTTAAATGTCTGTGCACCAACAATGGCCTGCTTTTTTTTTTTTTTTTTTTCTTTCTCCTTTGTCAGAACCAATACAGGGCAGATGTGAAGTGGATGAAAGGCACGGGCTGGGTCGCCACCGGGTCATTAAATGTGGAGCAGGCAAAGAAGGCAGGAGAACTCATTAGCGAGGTGAGATTTCCTGACAGCCTGTAACAGGCCTGGCTGCATTAGGCGTCTCTGTATAAAATTAAAATAATTTCCACTCAAAAGGCAAAGAAAAAGGAAAAGCCACATGAAAGACCTCAAAACCCAGACTAGGGCTGGTAATTAGAGGGAAACCACATACGAAACACACACCAGTAGGGGCCCTGGCAAAAACAAAGTGGGTGACAAATGATATTATGAATAAGAATGACAATCAAACAGAGCTCAATTGCTACCCACCAACTTACCTTTTTAATGAAGCAACACAGGAGAGATGATGAAAAGATACATTTATTGCACCCAAAAAGCCCTTTGGTGACTTTAGGCACATTTTCTTCCTCTCCCTTTCTGCCACAGAATCAACAGTTTTTGAATATTCACGTGGTGGTCACCATGTGACATGGTTCTTTTTTGAGGGAGGGTCTCACTTCAGTTTACTTAGTTCTGCCTACTTATAGCCACCTTGACTGGAACCTACAGCATCACTGCTTGCAAAAAGAGTTGTTTCTTCATATTTCATGATGATGTCATTGAGCAGCTCTTTCTGAGTTTTTCAACCTTGGCGCTATTGACATTTTGATTTTTCTTTGTTGTGGGGTTATCCTGTGCCCTGCAAGATGTTTAGCAGGACGTCCTACAAGGATGCCAGTAGTGCCCTCTGTGACAACCAAAAATGGATCAAGATATTGCTGAATGCCCCCCAGGGAGCAGAATTGTCCCTGTTGGAGCGGCACAGAACAAAGCTCCCAGGAGGCTGGACACCATCAGACCATTCACACCCATGCTGTTTATGTTTGCTTGTGGGGTGACTTGATCAGAAGACAAGTGAGCATTTGCCTAGTTGTCTTCAGAGTAACCTGGTCTTTCTAGACTTTTCTGGGGGGGAAGGGGACCATAATGGCCATAGACCCACAGGATGTTAGCTTTGGCAATGAGCCTCCTGGAATTTTTTTTTTTTTTTTTTTTTTTTTTTTTTTTTTTTGAGGAGGCTTTCTTTCTGAACCTATAGTTAAAATAGAAAGACACCCTTGTTGGTTTTTCAAACACACCTGTCCAGCATTAGTATTTTCCTGTGGAGCATCATTCTCACTACCTGGCACACTGTAGAGTTGACTTCAAAAAGTGGCCTTATGCTGATTGGCCTGATTTTTAGGGACCTTGGTCAACACTCAAGGCTCAGAAGACCCTGGGAACTCCATGGGGATAGCACTGCTCTAATTTGTTCATTCTAGTTCAGGAGAGGCCCTCTGGGAGGATGAATGTGAAGAACTTATAGGAATAAACATTTAGGTTTGAAGATTCATGATCCCAAACTCGCGATATTGGGCTCATTCACAAAAGGAAATGAAGACTAAAGACCATATTTGCATAATTTAGACTTCAAGATGATTTCCTTCATGTGTCTAAATCTGGCAGCCAAGGGATCTTCAGGGGACCATGTATCCCACAACTGTTAGTTAGTCGCCTCATTGTGCATACTTTCTCAACAAATTTTCTTATCCTCTTTGATGGGCTTGTCGCATACTAGTCCTCAAACTCTAATAAGTAAGGCAAGATATCTTTCAGCAACTTTCCCCCCCAATCTCATGTCAGGCTGTCACATTTACAAGTTAGTGTCGAATTGGGCCACCTTCTTCTTCTTCTTCTTCTTCTTTTTTTGAGACGAGTCTTTTTCTGTTAACCAAGCTGGAGTGCAGTGGAGCGATCTCAGCTCACTGCAACCTCCGCCTCCCGGGTTCAAGCGCCTCAGCCTCTTGAGTAGCTGAGATTACAGGCGCCCACCACCACACCCAGCTAATTCTTATATTTTTAGTAGAGACAGGGTTTCACCATGTTGCCCAGGCTGGTCTCGAACTCCTGATTTCAGGTGATTCACCCTCTTCAGCCTCCCAAAGTGCTGGGATTACAGGCATGAGCCACTGCGTCTGGCCTGGACCACCTTCTTAACTTCCAGAGAGAATGCCTGGCACTGCTGAAAGAGCCACAAATTCTCACGCACACCTACGCTCCAAAGCAGAGGTCAGAAAGCCTTTTCTGTGAAGGACCAGATAGTACACAGTTTTGGCTTTGTAGGTCATATGGCCTCTGTCCCAACTAGCTGGAAAATGGCCATAGGTAACATGTAAGTGAATGAGCATGGCCACGTTCCAATAAAACTTTATTTACAGAAACAGGTGGTGAGCTCGATTTAGCTGGCTATTGATCTGTGTCGTTTTAAGACAACCCAATATGCAAAAATCCAATCAGATAAAGGAGAGTGTGTTTAAGACAATTATTCTATTTTGGAAAGCATAAACTCTGTGATCTCATTAAAGTCATAATGGTTTCAGTCTCCTAGAAAGATACTTTGATTTTTAAAAAAGAAATTAATTAAACAGATTTTCAGAATACTTCAAAATTGGGTATCTAGGTCTTTGCCGGCATTTTTGTGATTTTTTTTAAATCTTTTTATTTAATTTGCTTCAGTGTCTTTCAAACTGTGTGACAACTCCTTTCAATAATAGCACCCTTTTTCTTGTTACTGTAATATTTTAAAGAATTATTTCCTATGTTAACTGAACTAGGCTCTAACGTGACTGGACGGCATACACTCGCGGGCTGCTAAATGTGAGGGTTTTGACTGCGATAATGTCTGCCGGTGTTTTTCTGTGGAAGGAAAATAGAAAGCTAAATGGATAAATGTAGCTCTGAATGCTCTTTCTTGCTTAGAAGACCCAAACTAAGATATGTAAACAACTGCGATAAAGTATTTGAAGCCTATAAAAAGAATCCTTTTCTAAGTGTGTATCCTACAGTCTTTTACTAGTATAACCTAATTTGGAGATGTTTTCTTTGCACCAGGTAGAAATACTTTAATGTTAATTGACATGAGGTTATTCTTAAATTGAAACAAATATTAACCTGAAGGCACCTAGGATATAAAGATGGAGGAAGCAGAATAATAATTATGTTCACAAATTCACTCTAATCTCAAGCAACCTATGATTTTCTCTTTCAAATGGCATGAAAGAGCAGCACAAAATTCACAGCTTTGATCTTTTTCTGCTCAACAGAAGAAGTACCGTCAGCATCCAGATGCTTTGAAGTTTACCAGTATTAAAGACACTCCGGAGATGGTCCAGGCCAGAATTAGTTATACCCAAGCAGTGGATGTAAGTGATAATGTATATACATTATGACTCTAAGAGTGGGCTCTTCTTTCAACACTGTGATTGAAGCAGAGGGGTTCTTGGGTTTTCTCCTTCTGTTGTCCTAAGGATGAAGGCGCTCCCTGTCCTTTGCAGAGGCTCTCTTAGCGGGGGTGCTTCCTCATTAGGATGCAAATGGGGGTGTTACTGCACTTAGAATGCCAAGTGGGGCTCCACCACCCCACTGCCCCAAGATGCTCGCCCTCCTTCCCATTTGCATGTCTCACCAATTTATTCGTGGTGAGGCCGTTTTCCCTTCTCCTTTGGTCTGAAAGTGTTGTTTTCAGAACTGGGTGAAATTCTTGGTAATTGGAATCCTGACGCTGTGCTTAGAGCTCTTTAGGACCCAAGGCCAGCAATTGTTGCTCTATGAATTTCCCGGAGACTTTGAATACGGTTTGGGTCTGATTTATATACATTAGACTAACTTTCAAGCCATTTCCCCATACTCCTTTAGGATGTGAAACCAAGATTTGACCCTTTTCCCTCTGTGGGAAAGGTTGGCTGGGGTGCAGGGTTGCAGGGTCGGCTGGAGACTAAAGTGAACGATGAGGTCCTGAAAAAAAATCACTTTATGATGTAGATTAACCCTGTTTGGCTGATTCTACTAAGAGAAACCCATGGATCTTTGTGCAGGGCAAATCTGGCTTTTAAATACCTTTAAACCATTCAACTTGCCATGAGGAAAATTTACAAACCTTGAGGGTATAGGTTTCAAAATTCTCTTCCTTGTTTCCCAATTGAGCAAATGATTCTGGCTCCGCTTTATTTGACAGGCATTCTGAAACAGCCTGAGTGCCTGTCAGAATCTGGGATGGGATGATTTACAAGCTTATGGATTTAGGAATTTATAACTTCTTCATAATCAGCCCATCAGAATCAAACTGATTTCTGAGAAACACAGATGGTCAAACAAGAACTTCTGTATGAAGAAAAACAATACCTGTTTCTTCCTTACCCTAGCCAACTCTAGGGGGCACTGCTGTGATATGTAGAAACTTGGACACATCTGATAAGATTTGGGATGGAAAAGCCCTGTTTGGAAACTTTCTCTGGTGGCCGATGCCAACTGCGTGTGTCATTATTAACTACCAGGATATCTGAAGCTTGGGTCAGAGTTCTAGGAGAAAGGAGTCCCAGACCTACCCAGGAGTCATGTCTTAGGGGAAGAATATTTGAGATGGAGAAGCAGAGGAGGATTGAGATAGGGAGGAGAAAACCTCACCTGTACAAGAGCCATCTTCTTTCTCACCTTCTGTATCTTGATGCCCTCTCATAGCTGATAGTTAATCACCAAATTATTATTAGGTGTTAAGTAAACCTCATTTTCTCATTTGACACCCATCTTAGCAGTTTACTATGAGTGGGGCGTTCACTGAGGGGAATGCTTCAGCTTGTCATGTTCTGAGCTAGGAAGCAGAGCTTGGAAATGACATGCATGCCACCATGCTAACTGTAAAATCTGGGTGGAGGCAGGGTGCCCGAGATCATGTCTTTATGAGGAGGTGGCAGCTACTGCAGCTTGGTCTCTTGGAGCGTCACCTGGCTTGTGGCTGCGTGGAATGGGCTCTAGGTTTCATGCAAAACCTCCCTCCATCCACAGAGATTATACAGGGAACAAGGAGAAAACATAAAGCATCATTACACGCCAACTGCTGACCTCCCTGAAGTCCTGCTGGCCAAGTTGAATGCCATGAATATCAGTGAGGTGAGTCTGACCCAAGAGGCACGAGTTTTAATGACGGGAGAGCAAGGCTAGTCATGGGCAGGCACACAATGCCCTGTGCTCAGAAGCCCCTGAGCTAGTTTCATGTTCTGCCATCACCACCTTGAAATATGTGATATTTTTGGACAAGGGACTCCACATTTTCATCTGCATTGGGCCCTGCACACTATATAGCTGGTCCTGCAGAAGAGTCCTGCTCATTTGAAAGAATGATCTGGGAAAATTCTCTGCCTAGTTCAAAGAGCATTGGTTTGGAGGAGCTGGAAAGTGGGAACATCAGAATATAGCTGAGTATATCCAGTGGCTATACCAAGGGAAGACTTGGGGCTTAACTCCTCCTCTCCAAAATCTGTCAGCTCCCCTGCCCACCATTTCTGTTCTTTGATAGAGATGTCTGACTTTTCTTTATCTGACATAAAGCACTACTCATATGCAATCTCGTGCCTCCTTCTTCCAATCAAATTGCTGCTTAGAAAAATCTGTATCTGTTTGACTCTAAAGCCTTTGCTTCCCCTCCCCTCTATGCCTCAACCTGTTCCCCCTCAACCGCATCCCCTGCCCACCTCCAATGGTGGGCACGAGGCAGGATCCAACTCATGTGGGTTTAGCTAAGCCACCATGACCTCTAATTCCAACTGGCCAGGGAGGGAGGGGACCCACCACGAACCAGATTCCCAGTTTGGTAAGCCAGAGTTTAGGAAACCACCAGGTCGCTTAAAGGTCTTTCCTTGTGCACATCTTCCTGACAGACACGTTATAAGGAATCCTGGAGCAAACTTCGAGATGGTGGCTATAAACTGAGGTTGGATGCCCTTCCATTCCAAGCAGCAAAGGCTTCTGGTGAAATCATAAGTGATGTAAGCATTCACCCCATTCCTGTGACAATGTTCAACACTAACCAGTTTTCACTCCTTTTACCCCTATCCCCTGCCTTCTTTTGCCTATGGGTAATTCCCTGTCCTCTCTGAACTGACTGTGTCAGGGCAATCAGGGAATGACCAATGAGAAAGAACAAATCTTGCAACAAAAACTTCCCCAGCCTGGGATACAAAGCCAAATGCTGGACTGTAAACATAGACCCTGGGCAGATGAAATGCACCCTTCACCAAGGTGTTCATAAAGAGAGTCCACGTGAAGAGATGACTAACAATGCACCCACCTTCCTCCAGCACGGGGCCGCCCACGTGCTAATACGTCCTGCCATTTCACAGCCGAGCCCTTTAGTCATTGGGAGTCTTGCATATGAAAGAATAGCCCTTTTGACGACTCCCGCGCATTTTCTTTTAACTCACCCAGTTACTGTCAAAAGAACAAAACATTTCACCCAATGCCCACCTCTTCCATTCTGTGTCCCTTATCCCTGAGCTGTTCCTCTCTCCCGCTCTCTTTCCCTTTAGTACAAATACAAAGAGGCATTTGAGAAAATGAAAGGACAGATGCTTGGTTCCCGGAGCTTGGAAGATGATATCAGCCTTGCACATTCAGTGTATGCGACCTCACTGCAGAGTGATGTAAGTAGGGGGAGAGGCATCAGCGGCTGTGGGCCCCCCACCTGACAATGCTCACTGCACAGCAACCTAACCTCGTTTGTCCTTCTGGATGTGGGTATTGGTTCTGTTACTAACTTGCTATGTGACATTGTTAAATCACTTGTCCCTCCAGGCTACAGCTTCTTCCTCTGTAAAAATGAGATGCTGGACTGGTTGATCCCTTAGTTCCCTTCTGGGCTGGGCATTCTATGATTTTGACCAGTGGTCACTGGCCACTCATCTGGATTTGACCCTGGGCTGGGTTTGGCCTCCAGGGGTGTTTCATTTGGTCTGCAGAGTGGATTAATTGCAAATTTTTAAAAATGGAAAATTTTATATAAAAGTGTTAGGCCTCTGGCCAGAAGCTGGACCCGGATTCCTTAAGGCTACAGTTGGTTGAAGTGGCTTCCTGACCAATAGCTCCATTTAGAAGGGATCCATGCAGTAGGCCAGGCAGCCACCCTCCTCTTCACTTCCTGCTTTACTCCTTTATGCTACCTGCCTGTCCCCTGTAGGCGTCTGAGTTTGCAATGACCCTGTCATTGTTGGTTATGACCCTCTGGAGACTGGCAAATGTGTGGTAGGCGCTGTCTCCTTGCACATATGTGAGTTGGCTAACATTGATGATGAAATCTGTATCCAGCATGTTACAGAGGGCTAAGTGCTTTTATATACAGTGTCCCAGTTAACTGTCAGACTATCTCTAGGAACTCCATCTTGTTATTCTTCCTTATTTTCTCATAGGGAAGTAGAAACTCTGAGTGATTCAGTCTCTTGTCCAAGGTCAGCTAGATAGAGGCAGAGCCAAGCCGTGGAGCCAGTTCTACCTCTCATGGTCTTTCCACAACTTCACATTCTCTCTGCCATTTTGTATTCTGCCTCAGTTTCCCCATTCATAACTTTTTTTTTCCTTTCCATCCTGAGTTGCTGACATAAGAATATGAGGTTGGATATGAATTGTCCTTGGCATTATGCTAGGGGTGAGGACAGAATGAATGGAAGTGGGGGTAGGAGGTCAGGGAGGGCTGGCCAGAGCAATGAAAGACAATGGAAGGACAAAGGAGGATGAGGAAGAGATGGTGATTCTGCATCTGATTATTTCCAGAGTGAGTTTCCCAGACCTTTAAACACAGCTCCTCCAAGGACTATAGTGGAACCTATGGTTTGGAATGGGTCTTCCCCTCCCTCTCCCAGAATGTGTGTTGGGCTTTTGGGAACGCCTATCCCTGAGGACTGACTCTCCAAGCATCTCCCCACTGTTCCTGGCTCCCACGTTGATGAGGAAAATCACTGAATGCTTTGAAGAAGCTCTTCCTTAGCTAGTGTTAGAGGAGAATCCCTCATGCCTGAACTTGACTGGGTGATGGGAAAAAATATGGTGGGCAGGGAGCGATGCATCTTCTTGCCTCTGAAAAATAGAAAGATCTAAAATTTGAGCAAGGGAATCACTGACATTATTTACTGTTACTTGAACTTTTGTATGTTCCCCAAATGAGGGAACCATGGGCCATCTTCATCAGATCAATGACCTCCAGGAGCTGGGGGTAGTAAGTGTCAGGGCCTGGAGACAAGTCCTGCTTATTAGGCCAGTCTCTGTAAGAAAGGAGCACTGCCCCTGCCAAGAACTTCCCCTGGGCTTACCTCTGGACAATTGCATTGCAGTTGGTCCCGTTGCAAATAGTGGCTTTGAAATAGCCGCTGTTGCTCTGTCTACCCCTCTAGGTGAATTATAAGAAAGGCTTTGAACACTCAAAGGCGCAGTTCCATCTGCCGTTGGACATGGCTGCCCTGGTGCATGCCAAGAAGGCTCAGACCCTGGCCAGCGACCAGGACTACAAACATCCACTGCCCCAGTACACTTCCTTGGCAGAAGACCTGAGGCTGAGCTGTGCCAAGAAAGCTCACAAATTGCAGAGCGAGGTAAGGAGACCTGGCCTCTTTCTCGGGGGCCCTTCTTCTCTCAGGCCCTCAAGGCAGTGACCTCCAAGCTCCTGTTGGCTCAGTGAAATCTCTAGAAATGAGAAATCCTAAACCAAGTCTTATTTTGAAACTCAGTCTGAGAGTTCCTGTACAGCCCTTAAACACAGTTACGCAAATCTAATCATAACCACCATTTATTATTTTTTGCTGCACTCGAAGCATTGTTTTATGGATTATCTCACAGTCAGCCCATATCATTAGTTTATCCTAATTTTACAGAGAAATTACAGTGAAATGCAGAGAAGTTAAATATCTTGCCCAAGATCACACAGCTATAGTGAGAAAGGGAGTGCTGGGATTTGAACTTGAGGTTCGAATGACAAAGATGCCCTCAAGGTTCATGGTTGTGCATGTTTAAGATTTGCCAATGATGTTGCCTCTGGCCTCAAGTCGCAGGAAGGATTCCTGTTGGTGCTTCATGCATTCCTGTGCCACCCGCCTTCTGAGGAGGGCTAAGATCTGTTGGGAGAGGCTGCTCAGAACCTGTCAGGACTGATGCACTTCAGGGAGAGGAGAGGGAAAGCAGGGCCCTGGAGACCCTCCCTGGGTTCCTTTGAGGAGTCTTTGTACTCCTCTGACGTGCATTTCTCACTCCTGATGCCCGATTTCTGAAGCAGACAGGCCCAGGAGGGTCAGGAGGCATTGGAGACTTCCTCACTCCCAAGGAGAGCCAGAATGTTCTTCCCAACCAGTATCCACATCCTGTTCTCTAGTTACCTTGTTCCCCAGTTTGCTAGGTTTCCATGCTATGAAATTTGCAGGTAATGGGCCTGCTTAGGAAAGGAAAACTCCGCACAAAATCTCTTTCCTGGTTTGGCAGTGCCTGCGATCTGAGCGGCACTCAGATCTGGGTGTCTGTCGTCTGTTTGGATTTTACGCCTGTGTACAGCATTTACTGAATGACATAAACTGTCAGGAAACTGAGAGCAGCTGTAGGAACGAGGGAGCTGCCACGCTTATCTCGGGGGCCCGTTTGTCACTTGAGCGGAGCCCTCGCTTGCCCAGCCTCTGGTTGTGATAGCGATTGGAAGGCAGCACGCCCAGGGGGCACCTCACTGGCTGAAGGGGAGTGAATTTGGGGACTCTTTAAACTATCAGCCCAAATCACTCAGGTACACACACTGGCCCCCACCCACGGGAACTCAGGCAGGCCTTTGCCAGATTCTTTTGGATTTATTTATTAGTTCTTTCTTAACCCATGATTAATTAATGCCACCCGCTGCTGCTGGATTTTGTTTTAGAAGACCTGTTAGACCATTTCCACATTTGCCCCAAGACAACTGACTTTCTAACCACAATCCGCTTCAGTGTTTATTTTTTGATAGCCCACATTAAAATAAAAATCTGTCTTGCTTCCCTGGAACAGCTACACTGAGACAAGTGACAGCAGAATTATTTTCTTCTGACCTACATTGCTTCCCCCCTAGTGAGCATTTACCAAGAAGCGTTTGTGTGTTGGCTGAGTTTAATGTATCCGGAGGGATGGGTTCATCCTTGAGTTCTAATTATGACGCTGTCAGATGCTGTGTCCTGAGACCTCTGGTTTTGCTTTGCTCCCTTGTTCTGAGAGCTTGGCTTTTCTGATTCTTTGTATTTATTACTCCTTCTAGAATTTGTACCGGTCGGACCTGAACTTTATGCGAGGCGTTGCCTGTGTCATTCCAGGCACGTTAGAGATTGAAGGGAGGAAGAAAGCATCGGAACTCATCAGTGAGGTAACTGTGGATGCTGGTGTTGAGTGTCCAGGGCATATTTCCACAGCAGAGGACAATCAGTTAGTTTTTCTTTCCTTCTTTCTCTCTTCCTTCCTTCCTTCCTTCCTTCCTTCCTTCCTTCCTTCCTTCCTTCCTTTCTTTCTTTCTTTCTTTCTTTCTTTCTTTCTTTCTTTCTTTCTTTCTTTCTTTGAGATGGAGTCTCGCTCTGTCACCCAGGCTGGAGTACAGTGGCATGATCTCAGCTCACTGCAACCTCCGTCTCCTGGGTTCAAGCGATTCTCCTGCCTCAGCCTCCTTGGTAGCTGAGATTACAGGTGAGTGTCACTATGCCTGGCTAATTTTTATATTTTTAGTAGAGACGGGGTTTCACCATGTTAGCCAGGCTGGTCTCGAATTCCTGACCTCAAGTGATCCGCCCAATGTGGCCTCCCAAAGTTTTGGGATTACAGGCGTAAGCCACTGCGCCCAGCCAATCAGTTTGTTTCTTACCACTAAAGCCAGTTGGATGTTAAACTTTTAGCAGCAGTGACTCACTGCCTAACCCCTGGGCTGGCCTTTTTTTTTTTTTTTTTCTTACTAGATTCTCCCTTCAGACTGCATGCCATTTAAGACAGCTTTGAGGATATGGAGCCAGTTCCTCTATTAACATATAAGGATTATTCACTGGCCCATGAAATATTCTTTCCCTGTGTCCCTTTGAAGAGTGGCCCTGTGGTACAGTGCAAACAAAGCAGGCTTTGAAGACCAACAGAGGGAGCTTGACATTCCAGGCCAGCACTGATTTGCTGTGTGACCTCAAGCCAGTGACCTACCCCTCTCTGAGCCTCCACTTCTTAATTAATCTAATGGGTATACTCAGGCCCCTCTTTTTTAATTTTCGTGAGGATTAGCACTAATCTAAGCACTGTGCTTTTCTGGCAGCTGTATATGAAATGGTTACTACAAGCTTGAAATGGTGATAATTTCTTGTCAAAAATACAGAAGTCTTAGAATTCTAAGCTTTCTGATTTCCTGGGGAATCTTGCTCACCCCTGGGAGGGTGACGAGACTTTTATTCATGGTAGATGCAGGGACAAGAGGGGATAATGGACGATACTGGAAGTAAAAGGTCTTTGGCAGTCAGCCTGAGTGCTCAGATAAGCTTATGTTTTGCCTACTAGGGAAGTTTGGATTTAACCTCATGCTTTGCTTTTCCAGTGAAATCTCTAAAGCAAGTGGTCTCTGTACCTCATGGTGCATCAGAACCTTAAAAACCTTAAGAAATGCAGAGACCTGGGCCCCACTGACTAATTTACTGAATCCCAGTCTCTCAGGGTGGGGTGTAGGCACACCTATTTTTAAATTTTATTTATTTTTATTTATTTTTTAGTTAGTTCATTTACTTATTTATTTATTTATTTAGAGACAGTCTCACTCTATCACCCAGGCTGGAGTACAATGGTGCGATCTCAGCCCACTGAAACCTCCGCCTCCTGAGTTCAAGTAATTCTCATGCCTCAGCCTCCCAAGTACCTGGAATTACAGATGTGCACCACCATGCCCAGCTAACTTTTGTATTTTTAGTAGAGACAGGGTTTCGCCATGTTGGCCAGGATGGTCTCGAACTCCTGACCTTAGGGGATCCCACCGCCTTGGCCTCCTAAAGTGCTGGGATTACAGGCATGAGCCACTACACCCGGCATGTCTGTTTTTTTTTAAGCTGCAGTTTGTGGTATGCCATCAAGGCGGAGGAGCACTGGGTCTCTGTCCAGCAAAGATCTGGAACAAACCACAAGTTTAAATAGTCAGGTTCACATTCATGGCAAAGGACTAAATCTCCCTTTCCCATTTAGAAGGGTCTGATTCAGTCCATCCTGTCCTCCTCTCTGCTTCCTCATCCCAGTGAGTTTTGCGGTCACAAAGGCAGGTGACAACCTGGATTCTGGAGTGATAGACTTGCAAGCTTTGCAAAATGAGGCTTTATGGCTAATACTTAAAGAACTGGTTCTGCTTCTGGTTTTTATCCCTTACGGAGTCTTCTTCTTCCCTTCTTGTGTGTGAATTCAGAGTAAATATCGGCAGCATCCCCACTCATTCAAGTACACAGCTGTGACAGACACTCCCAACCTCCTTCATGCGAAGTTCAGCAACCAGATAACGAATGAGGTAAAATCTCCTGATGGCTTTGGAATGGTCTTTTAAAAAAACTGCTGGATTGTCAAAAACACATGTGAATGTGTATGGGGTGAGAAAGAGCATGGGTGTTTATGTGGAGGTTTGGAAAGAAAAGAATGTCATTATATGAAGCCTAAACATTTTCCAGAGGAAATGAAAGCCCAGTTGGGAATCTGGGATCGTCTGTAGTCTCGCTTTCCAAGTGCAATCCCAGACCAGCTACATTAGCATTGCCTGGGAGCATACTGGCAAGGCACAACCTCAGCTCTACTGACTCCAAATGGTCATTTGACAGGATCATAAGATGATTCTTTGGCACATTAAGGTCTGAGAAGTACTGGTCTATAATTCATTTGTTCTGTCTAGGCAAATATTGGTTAACCAATTTTACATTGTCAATCTGATGTGGGAGGATTTGTGGTTATCCAAGGACAGTTATATTGTAAGATGTTTGTCAGGCTTCTCAATTCTCTACCTTCACCTCTTCTCACTCACCATTTACCCAATTTACACTTTCATGTATCCAGCAGAGGGTAGGTGCAAAGGAAGGAATCTCATTCCATAAAATTATCATTCCAGCCTCATCGATTCTACTTATTCATAGTGGCTCTCTTACAGGTTCGAAATAGGTGAGCTTGGCAGAGAATTACATTTTGAACCACCTTTAGGTTTTAGGATTCTCCTTCTGACTCTATCTTTGGTTTTTAAGATTCTCCTTCTGACTCTAACTTCTGGAAGTCAGCTGAGATTTGGTTATTTACACTATTAGTTCCTACTTACTCCAGCTGAAAAGTAAGAAATGGCAGCTTGGGATAAGGGATGGAATTCATCATCTTTTAGAGTGGTAGTATCACTTTTAAATTCCTATTTAATCTTTTCTGCCTACTTTATGAGCTTTGTGCTGTGGGATAACAATGCCTTCTCTCCTGGCCTCTGGCCTTAGCGAACTCGGCAACCATAGGCCGATTTCTTTTTCTCTCGTTTTTTTTTTGAGACGGAGTTTCGCTCTTTCACCCAGGATGGAGTGCAGTGGTGGTATCTCGGCTTGCTGCAACCTCTGCCTTCCGGGTTCAAGTGATTTTCCTGCCTCAGCCTCCTGAGTGCTGGGATTACAGGCTCCTGCCACCATGCCTGGCTAATTTTTGTTTGTTTGTTTGTTTGAGACAGAGTCTCGCTCTGTCGCCCAGGTTGGAGTGCAGTGGCATGATCTCTGCTCACTGCAACCTCTGCCTCTTGGGTTCAAGCAATTTTCCTGCCTCAGACTCCCAAGTAGCTGGGATTACAGATGCCTGCCACCATGCCAGGCTAATTTTGTATTTTAGTACAGATGGGGTTTCTCCATCTTGGTCAGGCTGGTCTCAAACTCCCGAACTCAGGTGATCCGTCCACCTCGGCCTCCCAAAGTGCTGGGATTACAGGCATGAGCCACTGCGCCCGGCCCTAAGTTTTGTATTTTTAGTAGAGATGAGGTTTCACCATGTTGGCCAGGCTGGTCTTGAACTCCTGACCTCGTGATCCACCGGCCTCAGCCACCCAAAGTACTGAGATTATAGGCATCAGACACCATGCCCGGCTCATAGACCCATTTCTAATCACAAGAATGGACGTTTTTGTACAAGACGAGGCCATCCAGGGCAGCATTGGTGTGATTCACCAGCGGAAAGGATCCTGGGGCTTTAGTAAAGGGTATAGGCAAGGGTTTGGAGACGTCCCTTCCACCTCCCTTCTCCTAAATTTCCCAGGTCTTTGTATGACCTTTATGTTATGTCGTCAAGGACAAAGTCTACAATATAAAGAACCTCGGGAGTATTCTTAAATTTATTTTTCTTTCATTGGCCTATTATTCAGCAAAGCACATTGCCATTCCTTACATATTCCTTTTACATCACTCGACTTGACTCATGAAAGATTGTCTTTATTGAAATGAACATCTTCCCCAAGACTAGAGATCTATCCATGACACAATGAATGGGTTTTTGCTATCGTGTTTCCTCAACTGCCATTGAGGGACTTCCAGCACTGCAGAAATGCACAGCACTTACCTCTTGCATTATTATTATTATTATTATTATTATTATTATTATTATTATTATTATTATTTTTGCTCAGCGCCTGTATAAAGCAGCTGGAGAGGATGCAAGACACCAGTATACAATGACCCTTGGTCTGCCCGAGTTTATCCGAGCAAAAACGAATGCAGCCAACCTGAGTGACGTAAGCCGTTTTGTTGCTTAAGTTCAAGCATGCTCCAAAGCCATGTATGTCTGCATCTGTAAAGTGACCCAACACTGACCTTTCTGGCCTTCACAGAAGCTTTTTAAAGTGTGTAGCTTAGATGCCCATGTTAAATATACCTTCTCACAAATGTGAGTCTGTGAGTGTACCCAGGGTGTGTACTAATGAGATTTGCTGCACAAAACAGAAATAGATTCTGGAACACCGTGCTATAAATGAAAGGGGTGACCTTTGCTCGTTGATTCATGTAATTTTTAAAAAAAGATTTACATGTGTTCCCACTTTAGGCAAAATACAAAGAGTCTTGGCATAATCTTCGTGCTCAAGGCTACAAGCTGACAATAGAAGCGCTCCCCTTCCAGGCTGCCCGGGCCTCTGGAGATATAGCCAGTGATGTGAGTTGAATGATATGACCTTCCATCTTGCCTAATTTCTGTTAACTTCGTGTAAAACAATGTCTACGGCTGATTTTCCTGAATTAAAGCAAATCTATAACCATGCGAGACAGGATGTCACCTGCAGAATATATTAGTTATGGATAAGATTCTTTGACTGAGGGGGAAAAGAAAGGCTCTGTTAACCAGAAGCTAAATTCAGGCAAAGGTCTCTAGCAGGAGGGATATGATGATTTATTTCTAATTGCAACGTCTAGGCTACGATCCCCTTGTAATGCACGAACTGCCTGTCTTCTAACTCCACCCAGATTTAGAACGAGAACTCTCGATAGAAATTGCAATACAGCCGGAACACATCTCCCTCTTGGCTCTCTGTAGTTTCACGCATTGGTGTTAGGATTTGATGGCTGTGTTTCAGCCACTCTGTTGATAACATCCATAGCTTTGGGACATGAAGGTGACTTTCTCTTTCCCACAAACAAATCATAGAAAAATGTGGACTTCAAATAAATGGATCCTGTCTTTTGGGTTTAATGTTTTGCCAAGTGCAAATGGATAAAGCACAAGTTTCTCTTTCACCCTTTTTGATAAATTCCTTTTGGTCATAGGACATGTAAGGGGAGTGAAGCCCTTCCTTTGGTTCTGAGGATCTGATTTTAATTAGATAGGAAGAACGGAGCGATGTTTTAATTGTCCATCCCCCAGGGAGGAAGGCACGCTCTCAGGCCAACCCCACTGTGGTTTTTCTTATAATCATCACCTCCTAGTGTAAGAACAAGTGATTTTTCTAGAGTCTGCAATGAAAATGCACAGATAGAATTTGACCGGCCGGCCCTTTCTTGCAGTTTCTCTACAGACATGACTTTGTGAAGGAGCGAGGGAAACTCATAGGGCCCCAGAGTGTAAGTGACGACCCCCGAATCCAGCACTGTCGGCGCATGGGCCAGCTGCAGAGCGAGCTTCAGTACAGGAGGGGGGCGACCAGCAGCCAAGCCCAGTTCCATCTGCCCATGGACATGGTACACCTGGTCCATGCCAGGAAGGCCCAGGCTCTGGCCAGCAACCACGACTACAGGACACAGTGTCACGAGTTCACAGCACTGCCCGAGGACCTGAAGATGGCCTGGGCCAAGAAAGCCCACGCCCTGCAGAGTGAGGTAGGGGTGGCCTTGTGAAATGCAAACCAGCCCCTGGCCTTTCTCCTTTCACCAAACCTGGGTGTCAATCTCTGCTTCTTCCTTAGTCTTTTGGGTTCTCCTGCCCCTGTCTGCCTTCCCCAAACAACGATTTGCTGGGTCTATGTCATTTAGGTTGGAATCATTTGTTGACTCATTCAACAACTCTTTATTGAGGGCTAGGCACGGTGGCTCATGCCTGTAATCCCAACACTTTGGGAGGCCGAGCCAGGTGGATCATGAGGTCAGGAGTTTGAGACTAGCCTGACCAACATGGTGAAACCCCATCTCTATTAAAAATACAAAAATTAGCCAGGCATGGTGGCATGAGCCTGTAGTCCCAGCTACTTGGGAGGCTGAGGCAGGAGAATCACTTGAACCCGGGAGGCAGAGGCTGCTGTGAGCCGAGATCGTGCCACTGCACTCCAGCCTGGGTGACAGAGCAAGACTTCCTCTCAGAAAAAAAAAAAAAATCTTTATTGAGCACATTCTGTATACTAGCCACCATTCTAAGCCCTGAGAGTGCAGCAGTTAGCAAAAGAGTCAAAACATTCCTGTGCTCATGAAACTCCTGTCATGCTAGAGGGAGATAGGCCATGGTAAATGCATGAAATATGTAATATGTCAATGGTTCTACATGCTATGGAGACATATAGAGTAGGGAAGTGGGGCAGGAGGCGTGAGTGTGTGTGTTTATGTGTGCACACGCGTACGTGTGTGCCATTTAAAACAGGGCATTAGGGTAGCTCTCATTGAAAAGCTGGTATTTGAGCAAAAGCCTTAAGGAAAAGATAGAAGGGGATAGGGAACTCCGGGCAAACTGAATGGCAAGTTCAAAGGCCAAGGACTTGAGTAGGAGCAGCTTTGGCCTGTTTGAGGCTTAAGTGAAGGAGCAGCCTTGGCCTATTTGAAGCCAAGTGAGTGGGGATGGAGTCACAGGGCCTGGGCTCTGCAGAGCAAGGATGATATGGTAAGACTGTAACCACTGCCGACTCTCACTGACTGCTTGCCTTTGCTTTTAAACTTGCAAAAGCAGTCTGACGTGGGGACAGCTGTTACTCCTGTTTTAGGGATGAGGTCATGTGGGAAGTGCTGAGGGAGAGTGGGCTCCAGAACCCATTCTTAACCATCGTGCTCTCTTGCGGGGAGCTCAGAGCAGGGAGTCATGTCCTCACAGCACGGGCATAGACCCTGAGGTGACCCCAGGGAGGTCCTTCCCTGAGCAGGGGCACCAGGTGGGCTGGTAGAGAACACTGGCCCCTCCCACATCATGGTGCAAGATTCTGGAGTCAGACTTCTGAGATTCCAACCATAGCTCCCCCACTACTGGCTGGGTGACCTTGGACAAGTTCATGCCTTCTCCAAGCCGCAGACATGGTCATGATGGCATGAGACATGACAATAATGACAATGGGACTGCGTTGCAGTGTGGCAGGCACTGCACCTCACGTCCTCTGTCTAGGCCCACAGCATCCCTAGGAGGAAGGTGCTCTCATTTTAGAACATAACCAGTCATCTGTGTCGGGGTTTCTCAACGTCTGCACCTTTGACGTTTTTGCAGGTTAATTGTTTGTTTTAGGGGCCTGTCCTGTGCGTTTCAGGATATTCAGTAACATCTGTGGTCTTTATCCTCTAGGCGCCCATATCACCCCACCCCACGGTGTGACAACAAGTGCCTCTAAATCTTGCCAAACAAATGTCCCCGAGAGAAGAAGTTATCCCCTATTGAGAATCTGGTTCTCAGAGGAGAACTGGTCTATATGAAACAGTTAGCATGACACCTGATCCATAGAAGCACTAGAATAAGTATTAGCTGTTTGAATATGTTCCTTACGCTAAGCCCCTCAATTCTGGTTGCCTTCAGGGCAATGACTACTGCTAGATTAATTGTAGATAGCAGTAAGTGGGGTATTCTAAACACATAATCAATTATTATTAATTGCAGTAATGATTTCATGAATTTAATTATCATTGCATTATTAATTACAGTTTGCTGGAACTGAAATATCATGTCATTCACCATCAAGCAGAGTGTAGAGTAGGGTGCATTCATCTGGGTCCCACATGGGGGATTTAGTTACTAAAGTGCCAGCCCAAGTTCCACTTACAAAGTTTTTCCATTTGCTAAGCAATCCTGAGGGCCCCCAAAACAGCTCATAGCATGACTTTCTGGTGCCCAACAAGGGACCCTCTTGTCAATGGCCTATTTCTTGAGAGAACAGAAGCCTTCTGGGACAGAACAGGCCCCCAGGGAAGGTAAGGAGGCCACCTGGGAGAGGTATGAGAGGTGGAGCTGGAAGTCAGAGGATGTGTGTGGGAAGTCCAGCTGTCACTGTGTGTCCATGAGCAGTCACTTCCCTTTCCAGGCCTCCATCTCTCCATCAGAAAAGCAAAGAGGGGCTGGGTGTGGTGGCTCACACTTGTAATTCCAGCACTTTGGGAGGCCAGGGCAAGTGAATTACTTGAGTTCACAAGTTCGAGACAAGCCTGGGCAACGTGATGAAACCCTGTCTCTACAAAAAATTAGCTGGGTGTGGTGGTGCACACCTGTTGTCCCAGCTACTTGGGAGGCTGAAGTGGGAAGATGGCTTGAGCCCAGGAGGCAGAGGTTGCAGTGAGCCATGATTGTGCTACTGCACTTCAGCCTGGGTGACAGAAAACCAGAGACCCTGTCTCAGAAAAATAAAAAGAAAGAAAAAAAGAAAGTAAAACAAAAGCAAAGAGGTTCGATTTGATCCATGATCTTAGACTTTGGGATTCATGGGAAAAATGGCTTTTAAATGGTGAGATCCACATAATGTCAAATTTTATTTTACTAACTGAGGAAGAAGGAAAAAGACAAATGTTACCTTAAGCTACCATTTATATCACTGTTATTTCTGAAAAGAAAGGACATTTCCACACTAAAAAAAGAAAGTAGAGAGAACATAATCTAAAAAGGAGAATCCCTCCCAAGAAATTGTAGTTGGCCATCTTAAATGCTGACATTTTAAAGGCAGGGTATGTATTACATTTTTAAATGCTAAGATGTTACTGCTTAAATTTTAAATGACCATATTATGCTGTACGCATTGTTTTTAAGCTGCAAATTGGTTAATGAGGGAGTCTGGGTTCGAAGAAGCTGTGAACAGGAGTCCCGGAAATGTTCAGCTGGTTCTGAGGCTTCAGGTTGATTGCAGCCATTATCAAAACTCCAGTTTCATGTGGTTCTATTACACAGAAAAGGGAACAAGTGCTAAATAGGTGTTATCTCAAGGGAGCAGCCCCAGCCTTCAACTGCTTCTCCTGACCTTGCCCTCCCCAGGTCAGAAAGAAAGCTTTGGGTAGGACCAGAGGGGACCCAGAGATGCTGAGCTCTTCGTGGCTGTGGTTCATTCCCGTGTCTTGCCCAGTTTGGACCAGCCCGACCCAGTCTTGCTTGACTCAGAAATTCACCTGAGATGCATGCCTGGTCCAGGCAAGATGCATCATAGGCAGGTGCTGACTCCATCACCTCTTCCGTGCTTCTCAAGTCTGCTGTTGCCTGCTCCCTTCATGGTCTCAGACCAGGCTGCTGGGAGTCCGGAAAGGCACGTGCACGAAATGTCACAGAGACAGTCCCAACCTCTCTGCTTCCAGCTGTGTGACCTAAGGTAGACTCCTTAAGCTCTTGGGACTCAGTTTCTCCCTCAGAAATAACAACAACAGCAATAACTAAAATGTATGGAACGCTTACCCTGGGCTAGACATTGGCATAAGCATTTTGTGTAAACTATCTCATTTAATATCTAGGTGGGTACCAGTATGACTTCTCTCTTTACGGGATGTGGCAATAAGGCACCAATAATCTAAGTAGCTTACCCAAGGCCACAGCTGGTAGGAAAATGACTTCCTCAAGCCTGTACAGCTAGGATAAGGCACAGTGAGGCTTCCAGCTCTTGCCTCTTAACTCCTGGCTCAATCTCTTTGGCTTCCCCAGATGACTGGATTCTGAACCCAGGTGCTCTGTGTCTGTCCTCTTAACCACTACTGGTGTGGCTTACCCACAGTACAGCAGCTGGTGGCTCTGCTGAGAGTCTGAACAATCATTTGACAACCAAAATGTTTCTCTGAATGGGAATAACTGTTCCTTAGGCTGGGCGTGGTGGCTCACACCTGTAATCCCACATTTGGGAAGCTGAGACAGGAAGATTGCTTGAGTCCAGGAGTTATAGAGCAGCTTGGGCAACATAAGGAGACTCCATCTCTAAAAAATAGAAAATAAAAGAAATTAGCCAGGTGTGGTGGTTTACATCATTCCTTCTGCATTAGAACTCGGGGACTAAAAGCTACAGCTTGAGCATTTGCAACACAGCGCTCCAAAATGGGGGTGCCGGGTAACCCCATGTGTGAATCAGAAGAAGGCTTCTAGACCTTAATATGTAAGAGGGGAAAAAAAGTGAGGCTGCCATTTGGGGAAGCCAGATTCAGCTGTGCAGCTTTGAAAGGTCCCTCATTATCTTATAATCCTTCTTCGAAACCATCTTTGGATAGCAGATTCTTCTTGACTCCCCTCCCCTTGCCCCCCCTCTTTTATCATGAAGTCTGGGGCAGGTGTGTTGTTTTTAGGATCTGCGTGAATAGTCAAAGCTGGGCTGGGAGCTGAGATATCAATAGACAATCCATTTATAAGAGAGTTGGAGGCACAGTCAGATCTTTGGGGAACCTGCATCTTGCTTTCTGACTTACCTGGGATCGTACTGTTCAGCTCAACAAAAGGCAAGTTGAAAGAGTGTTCCCCACTTCATCTCGTTTATGAAAGGAGCAAGGCCCGGCTGTGAAGAGGCCCTGTAGGATTATTCTCTCCAACTTAGAAATTTATCCAATTTTCTCTGTTCTTTATCAGAGTGCAAGGCAAAAGCTTTGCTGGTGTAGACTGAAAGATCATGGTATAAAAAGCAATCTTACTGACATGGGGTTTCGAAACCTGCTCCTGAGCCTGAGTGATGTCTCCCTTCACCAGTTGGAAGGCACAGTCGAATTTGCACAGGGGCATTAACCAGCAGACAGTAGATCAGAAACGGACCCTCTTTGAGGCCAGCTGTGAGGAACGCTGTGAATCCTGAAATGAAAGAAAACTAAAAAGGCCGAGAGGCTGATTTCTGGAGTGATATTTTGCGTTACAGCAGAGCTTATATCTAAATTAGAGAAATGCCATCAACTTCGTTTAGATCCAGATTTTAGATTTTCTTAGAGAGGCTTTTTCCACCTTTAAAAAATGCCTAATTTCCATAAAGAGAAGAGAAGAAGAGAAGCATTCAGGCGACTGTCTCGTTGTAGGCAATGTGGGCAGATCAAGGAATAGTAATGAGATTCAACATTTGGGAACGTTACCAATCAGACCTACTGTCTTAAAGCACCGTTTATTATTTCCTCTCAGGACTGATGCCGTAGCCTAACCTTCCGAGCTCTTAAAATGAGGAAAGAAAATAAGGCTTAGCCCATTTTTGGAATATAAACAAATCATAATGAGTAACAGTAGGAGGAGATGGTAAACTGAGGCATGAAGAAGTTAAAATGATTTACTCACTATTAGCTGGTGGCATGTAAGTTTGTTTCCGTTTTGAAAGTCCTGCTATAATTGACTTCTTTCCCCCTCCACTACCATTATCACAAGAACAAAAATCTAACTTAAAGAGTGGCTCTTAGCCCTGAGTACTAGCAGGTGTTTTTATGAGAACAGAGGGGTTGTTATGAACTTTGAGTATCACAGAGAGAAACTGAGTCACATTTTGGTTAAAGTGATTTGCTCCCAGTCATAGGAGGTTGAACCCAGAGTTCAAAGCCTGAACAGTGTGCAGAATGTTTCTATTTAGGCAGGCGGGTAATGGCCTCGCTGGCAGAATGAAACAAAATAATCCCAGCTGGTGCTTAGATATGAGCATATATCTCAGCTCTTTCTTTATGCGATCGTCCACATAGGTGGTTACTCTCTGCTTTAAATCCTGCCAGTTCACTGGTGGGACCTTCTTGTATCTCGTATGTGATGCATTAATTAATTCCTGGCAGAATGTACAAATTCAAACAGTTTGACTTGACGACATGCAGAATATACTCCCAGTGAAGATGTTAAAATGTTGTGATGAAGCATTATTACAAACGCTATGACAAATCAAGGATCTTCTTGAAAGCTGTGGTTGTCTTAGGCACTCTCCTGATAAAGCCCACGATTTTCTCCCTGCAGTTGCGCTACAAGTCAGACCTGGTCGGCATGAAGGGCATAGGGTGGCTGGCGCTGAGATCCCCACAGATAGAGAGTGCAAAGAAGGCTGGAGAACTCATCAGCGAGGTACCATCAACCTGTCCCCGCCACAAGTGACAAGGGCAAGCTAGCATTTCCTTTTGAAGAAGGAATCTGTTCATGGAGTGGAGATCCCAAAGGGCCTCATGGTCACTGGACTCCCAGTATTTTTGGAGGGCCATGTGCAACCAAATCCCAAGACAGAGTGAGGTTTCCCTCCAAATGAATTCATTGCTGAGGAACTGAAGGCATGATGTATTAGAAAGTTCTCAATAAATAAGTTACGTACAATTGTCATCTAAACTGGCCCATTCTTTGTATTGAGAGGAGGAGGAATTTGCCACCCATCTACCGAGTTGACTCTGTGTTCAGAGGTTTTCTGATTTCTGATAGTGTTAAAATTTGCCCAGGAATAGTTACATTAACTGAACTCCTCACCATACTAACAGCCTGGGGATCCATGCCCTGGAATTCCCTCGAAGGTGACACTGCCTTCTTCAGTTTCTTAATAACAGAATGTATTTGGACAGGGTCCAAGCAGGGCCACATTGATGCTGAATACTGCCCTTTACTGAATTCCTTTATTGTAGGGAGCCATAGTATTTTGCGGCCTCTCTCCAAGAGAGTAAATACCTGTAAAATGTTCCTTATCACAGAGGCAGCTGAATCTTTTTATACTCTTGATTGTTAGGTACCTACCAAGAAGAGAGGCTTGTTTTCCAACAGTATGATTGGCATGTTAGGTACTGAGAAGGTGGAGTGAAGCTGCATCCTGAAAAATACATGATGTTTGACTGTGTTTCCTGAGAATCTTTGTCTTTCTCTTATAGACCAAGTACCGTAAAAAACCAGACAGTATCAAATTCACCACAGTGGTTGACTCCCCAGACCTGGTTCATGCCAAGAACAGCTATATACACTGCAATGAGGTAGGTCCTTTCTTGTCATTCATCCCGAGCATGCAGTGTAGCACTGCTGCTCAGTGGTCCGGGTCTAAGAACACAGGCTCTGGACAGATGGGGGTGCAAACTTCCTTTCTACTACCTGGATGATCTGAACAGATGGGCGTGCAAACCTTTCTATTGCCTGGATGTTCTTGGGCCAGTTACTGAATCCCTTCTAACCTTGTTTCCTTTATTTAAAGGAGGTTGGGGTTGCGGGGAGGATAATAATAGCAACCATTTTATAAGATTAAATGAATTAAATGAGGATTAAATAAAGGCACAGAAAGCTTTTAGCAAGTACATGGAACACAGTAAGTTCTCAATAAGTGCTCCTTGTCATGGTTTGATTTGAAATCACAATGATAATAATGCTTGGTATTATTGATGATCCCTTGCCAAACACTCGATCAGATAGATGTTGCTTGTTGATAGATGGCAATGGAATTAAAAGATTAATATAACCCAGTTAGGGAAAAAAAAAAAAAAAAAAGGAACAGCTGTATTTAAAGCTTCTTTCTGCTTTTACTCTCTGTATAATTTAGCCCTATTTCCTCATTCCTGTCTTTATGTCAAGGAATAGGAGGTTAATGTTTTTCCCCTGAAATTGTTAAGGGATTCAGTTCTACATGTAAAGTGACAGCTGCTCCATTTCACAGATAGCCCGACTGCTGTACTGACCGATTCATATTTGTAAAGCCTGAGTTAAATTTGGGAATTGATCAGAATATTACAGTTTCACCTTTAAAAATACATAAGACTCAAACACTTCCTGAAATTGTTTGTAATTCTTAAATCACTGCTTTAACAATAAAAACCAGATAAATCTTGGAGTTTTAAAATTGTGCCTTCCTGTGATCCAGGTGGGCTATGAAAATACTAATTTCTTGAACATATATTAAGATGTTTTATAACAAAGAGAAATTACTAACTATGCATATTATAATTATTACCATTAATGTTAAACAACAAAGGCATTTGAGGCTGTACCTTTTTTTTTTTTTTGAGACAGTCTTGCCCTGTCACCCAGGCTGAGGTGCAGTGACACGATCGTGGCTCACTGCAACCTCCACCTCCCGGGTTCAAGCGATTCTTCTGCCTCAGCCTCCCGCATAGCCGGAACCACAGGCACCTGCCACCACGCTTGGCTAATTTTTGTAGTTTTTAGTAGAGACGGGGTTTCACCATGTTGGCCATGCTGATCTTGAACTCCTGACCTCATGATCCGCCCGCCTCAGCCTCTCAAAGTGCTGGGATTATAGGCGTGAGCCACCGCGCCCGGCCAAGGCTGTATCTTGTTACTAGTAAAAAGCATGTCCAATGCTCAATTGCAAAGATTCCCTGAAATATCTGCATATCTTCTATTGTGTAAAATACCCAGGTATGGCCAATCGTGGTGTTGGTTTGTGGCCCATTTGGAGCAGATCTTGATGAATATTTTTAACAGTCTATTTAAAACCAGCTGCCCCATCTGACCCTGGCTATAAAGGCATCCTCCATCAAATTGTGGGTTCTGGAGAGACACTGTCCACGGGCAGGACTGGGTTCTGTTCTATGCGGTGGGCACTCAGGTGGAGGGTCAGGAAAGGCAGGGAGTCAGTTGCTTTTCCCCTGTGGTTTCAGCCCACACAGTTCTCCATTTACCATGAGCCCATCTTATCCACAGCGCATGTATAGATCCGGAGATGCAGAATCCCTGCACAGATACACTCTGATCCCCGACCACCCCGATTTCACCCGAGCCCGCCTCAATGCGCTGCATCTGAGTGATGTAAGTGAACTGGTGGTTCATGGAGTGTGTGCCTACTTTTGTGAAATTATCTGTACTCAATGTGGATTTTGTTTTGTTTTTGTTTTTTTAAAGTTCTAGGAGGGAGGACTTGGAACAGAAAGGACACTGAACTGAGAAACTGTTTGCGTGACTTTCAGTCACTTTCCTCAGTGGTCTTCATTTTTTTTTTTTATCTGCAAAATGGTACTGGGGCTGAGCTAAACTGAGGTTCTTTCCAGCTCTAAAATTCTGACTTGGGCATGGCTCCAAAGACCGCGGTGATGTACTGGGTAACCATGAGGGGAGTGGTCCCCTGGTCCTAGCGGGTGTAGACACCTGCTCTTCCTGTTTCCTGGACCCCTTTCTGTAGCCATTCAGAGTAGTGTCACTGGAGATGGAGTGGCTCTGTCTCACTCCGCAGTTTGGAAAGATGCTGCAATGGTAGCCCATCCCATCCGAATGCAGCTCGCTCCTTTGTGCATGGGACTGTGGCCTCCAACGCTTTCGTTTCCCTTGGACATGTGCCCTTTGCGTGCATAACCAAGCTACTGTTTCCTAAACCCAGGCTTGTTGTTAGCAGGGGTTGGAAGCCCCTGGTTGTAATAGAATAGGCGGCCGCTTGGCCAGCAAAGCTATGATCCTTGGATAACAGGTAGAGAGACGGCAGAATCAAAAGACACTGTCAGATCAGAATAACACAGGCTGAGTGTGTTGGCCTGGGGCAGCGTGGGGCCTCCCAGAGTCCAGCCATTCTTCCCTCCCTGGCCTGGCCATTGTGTCCTGGGGCTCCGTGCAGATCAACAGCTGCTACCGTTCACCCCAGAGGTGGCTGCCTCGCAGGGGTTGGCGAGAGGCGCCTTCTAGTTAGCGTGTGTATTAGTTTGTTGCGTTTGTAAAGCCCTGTGGGATCCCATGCAGTGAATGCGATGGTGCTTTGTAAATATGAGTTATTATGACCATTTGATGCTTTTGAAGGATGTGCAAGGGATAATTTTAGAACAGCAGCTCTGGTGGGCTGACCTCCATCTGGGGAAGCAGGACCTCCCCCTCAGCAGAGCCTGCACAAAACATTCATCTCATTAATGCTTCAAGGATGAGGGAAGGCAAGGCCTCCATTTGAGGAACTATTGGAGACCCATCGCTGTAGAGAGTGGGATAAAGCTGCCAGTGCATTTGGGGCCCGGCTTCAGGAGGAGAGTCACCCCAGGCTGGTGATAGAGGCATCTTCCCTCTCACAAGGGACACCGGTCTGCAGAGTCCTGGAGCTGAAATTAGCCACCAGGGTATGCGGATATGGATAACTCATGAACCTCTTTTGAAAGAGCACTTCTTCGGGGGCGTGTAGAATACGCACAATTGGATCAAGTGCTCTGTGAGGAAGAAGTGGAGGGAAAGTGACCTTCCTGGGCAAAGAAAGCCATTGAGATGTGTAAGGCAGCCGAAATAACTAAAAATCAAATGACTCTAATGTGTGAGGATGAGGACAAAACTGTGCCCACTGTGATAAAGAAGAGGAACGCCCAGGGTTCCAAATCAAAGCGCCTACGGAATCTAAAGACTCCCAGTGGCAAGGCAAAAACCTCAACAGAATAAAAAACTCAGGGAGGAAGTGATCACAACCAAGCAAATAGTACACAGGGAGAAGTCACCCAGAGAAAGGGGGCCCACACACTCGGGAGACCCCCGATCTGGGCCATGCTTTCTAGTTGACCCTGAGTTACAGAGACTCAGAAGCTGGGGTGCATTGGACACCAAAGTGGGGTGACATTGGAGTTTGATGTTGCATCAAGTTTGCTGTCAATAACCAGCCCAGATCTGGTGTGGGAGTTCTTATCAGGAAGGCATGGTGTGCCCCTTGGAGAGAGTGATTGGGGTTTTGACTCTATTTGCTACTCTAACCTTTGTAGGGCCACCCAAACAGAAAGCAGAATGCTACAGAGGATCATCAGTCTGTCATAATCTGAACATTCCTACATGTCTTTCAGTCCTAACTGCTAAACTCAATGGTGACCCAATAAATCTAATCATTTTGGCTCTGTGTGTTAGGTGATTATCCCAGGAATGAACGGTTCTGCATTTCCAGGGCCTAGAACACAGTAGACATTTGGCTCAGAGTTTACGGCATCGAGTGTTGAAGTCAGAGGCGAGGATGGAGGTGAAGGTGGTATGATCTACAGTACAGAGAAATGATGAGATCCGCCATGCTTGGCCCAAGCACTTTGTGGTCCTCTCTAGTTCCAGGCCCAGTTGTGGGATGGGGTGGGCCACTTTGCTTTTCATCTGCCACTCCTCCTTTGCTTAATCCCCCCAATCTCCCGTAGAACAGAGCACCAGCCTTGACCTCCATTTCCAGGAGACAAAAGGACAGTTCTTAAGGGCCCCCGACCTGCTGTAGCTCGTGGAACGAGTGAGCAACCGACACGGTCTGGGGCTGTCACTTTGTCATCTGTTGGTGATGCGCCTCTCCTGCTGTCTCCCTTCTCTGTGGCTGAATAAAGAACAGCCCTCCACTGGGATCTCCAGATGCCTCCTTTTATAGAGCCATACCCTTATCTTGAAAAAAAAAATATTAGCTACATGAAGGCACAGAAGATTTTGATGCCTCTATCGGTGATGTGGGTCTACCTGAGGACTAAGAGGATATGATTACAGACTCCCAGAGGGCGTGTGAGAACAACTTGAAAAGGGAAAAAATGAAAGAGGAAGATATGAAACACATGGGTCAGGTGCTCGGTCAGGTTCTTGACAATAAATTTAATTCAGGTGAAGGCTCTTCCCTTCGTGCAGGCACCAGGGGTGTATATGAGATGCAGCATGCCTCATAGTGATGGTGCAGGGCATGGCATCAAAGCCAGGCTGAGGCCCCTCCAGATGTCAGTGGAGCTAACGAACACGTGAGTGCCAAGGCCCAAGGAACAGCACTTTTAGCATGTGGGAAGAAACTGGATTCTGGAAGCTTGAATTCAGCTTCCAGAATTCAAGAAGCTGCAAACCTGAAGCACTGAAAGTGAATGCAAAGACCGGAAGGAGTGGATTGGGGGTTTCTGATACCAAGGGGATGTTGCAAATGAACCATACTTGAAGATCACAAGCCCCACAAAAGCAGGGCCTAAGGGGCGGGTTGGGGGCTTAGAGCTGAAGCCTTTTACGACCAACCTCACCAATCCCAGCGCTAGGGAGTCCCCAAGGTGGACATGGGCCTATAGACTCTGCCGTCCTGGGAACCAACAAAGGTTAGGAACCATTCCTGCTGAGTACCAGCAACATGGAAGACAGTGCAGTGCCTGCTTACTCATGCTTTTGTTTTTCCAATCTAGAAAGTCTACAGAAACTCCTGGGAGCAGACCCGGGCTGGCAGTTATGACTTCAGGCTGGATGCCATCCCCTTCCAGACTGCCCGGGCATCCAGGGAAATCGCCAGTGATGTAAGACCCCATGTTCTCTCCCATAGTCACTGATGGGTTTTTCTCTGGTTTTCCCAGTTCTGTTGAAAGGCAAACCACCAGGACCTGTCAAGATTATCTCTCTGCACCAAAACTGAACACGTACTGTATTTTAAATGAAAGAAAAAAAAAGGGCTTTCCTTCTAGCATCTTAGGCAGAAATTGTGGTCGAGGAGGGCTGTATTCCCATTCTCTCTCTCTTTAGAGAGGCACTCTTAAAAGATGATGGATGAGTACCAAGAGGTCCATGAATATGTGCTTGGGTTGTTGATTTGCAATAAAAGGACTTCTTTTAGCTGAAGCTCAGTGGCATAATAGAAAGAGATAGGGCTTTTGCCCCAGATGGACATGTTCAAATCCTGGCTCAGTCACTTAGGAATTGGCTGGTTGTCTTGGGCAAGTTGCTCAAATTCTCTGAACTTAATTTTCTACATCTATGAAATAAGGATCTTGTCTCCTGGATTAATGTAGGAATGAAAACAAAATCATATATGGTGTCAGAAACATAGCAGGTCTTCTGAAAGAGAGGGCACCATTGACTAGACAAGTGTCCACAGTGCTAGATGGAGGCTCACCTGGGAACAGTTTCCTGCTGATCCACAATTTGATAAGTACAGAAATTAAGAGCATGTGATTTTTGAAAATTTTTTTTAGCAATTAGGACATTGTAGCATCCAAGCGTGTGATCACTGGACTCATCTCATTGAACGGGGTGAAGGCCACGTTGGATGTTACCAAATACAAGTGGTATTACTACCTACTAGCCACATGCAATAGGATCATACATGGGTCTTTAATGCATTGGAAATGTAAAAAGCAAATCAAATTGGGACTGAGTCTTCACTGTAGATGGTTTGAGGAGCACTGGACTAGGTCCCTGAAAGCTGGAAAGAATCAAAGGCAGAGTGGCCTATGTGAGAATGGGCACATTTCTCTTCCTGTTGAGTATCAATGATAATAGTGACAATACCAGTAGCCACCACTCAGTGGGCCAGAGCTCATGCCAGACATGAAGCTCAGTCCCTGTCTGATTGAATCCTCTCAGCGTCCTACGGGGTGGAGATCATTCTCCAATTGTATCAGATGGGGAAACTGAGGCTCACGGAGAAACTCAGTAACTGGCCCATGGCCACACAGATAGGTCTACCTGGATCCAAAGCCTGTGTCTTTAACCCACTCTTGAGCCCCCTGCTGAGAATGCCCTGGGATGGCCCCATATGTGAGGCTGGCCCTGGGGGAGGTAGGCACCCATGACCTGCCTCTGCTCCTCTGACTTGCAGTTCCGGTACAAAGAGGCTTTCCTGCGGGACCGAGGCCTGCAGATCGGGTACCGCAGCGTCGACGATGACCCAAGGATGAAGCATTTCCTCAATGTTGGCAGGCTCCAGAGTGACAATGAGTACAAGAAGGACTTTGCCAAGAGTCGGTCCCAGTTTCACAGCCGCACAGACCAGCCCGGCCTCCTTCAGGCCAAGAGGAGCCAGCAGCTGGCCAGCGACGCGCACTACAGGCAGCCCCTGCCCCAGCCCACCTGCGACCCGGAGCAGCTGGGCCTCAGGCACGCTCAGAAGGCCCACCAGCTGCAGAGTGATGTGAGCGACCTCCACCCACTCCCCTGAGGCCCTTCCTCTGGTGCCTCTTCCTAAGAGATGGCCATAATGCCACGTTCCATGTTAGCTTCTGGGGGAGCTGGGCTGAGAGAGAATCCAAGACACTTAACGCGTTAGTGCCAGAAAGAATAACAACAGTAACTACCACTTCTTGAGTGTCTTCTGTGGGCCAGGCTCTGTGTCAAATGCTTTCCAAGCCTCGTGCCATTGGCACTCATGCCAACCCCAGGACTGCCTCATTTTACAGATGAAGAACCTGAGGCTCAGAGAGGTTCAGTGACTTACTCAAGATCCCATAACAAATAAGTGGCAGACCTGGGATATCAACCGCTGTTTGTGTGCTGTGAGGGCCCAAGCTCTTGATGGCTATGCTGAACTGTTTCCAAGGGATCTTAATAGCTATTAACCCAGCACTTGCACTTTCCCTGGGAAGAAACTGAAGCCCAGAGAAGGGAAGTGGCCTCCCTAAGGCCACAGAGTGTGTGGAGCAGGTGTCACTGCCCCACCCACTCCCAGTTGCAACTTTTGTCACTTGAATGGGAAGATGCAAGAGACAGCAATATGCTGGCTGGACTCACAGTGCATTGGGGCCCCTGGGCCAGGGAGATGCTGCTTATGATAAATTTGTTCCCCTTGTTCTGGCTTTACTGATGACAGACAACATAGTCTCATTGTGGCTGCCTTTTTAATCTTCTTTACTTAATGGTCAAACCACTCCAAACCCTGCTGACATATTCCTCATGCTTCCCTCTTACCCTCAAGGTCAAGTATAAATCAGACTTGAACCTGACCAGAGGTGTTGGCTGGACCCCTCCTGGCTCCTACAAAGTGGAAATGGCTCGGCGGGCTGCGGAACTGGCCAACGCAAGGGGCCTGGGTCTCCAGGGAGCTTACGTGAGTAGCAAGCTGCAAAGCCACCCTGGCTTGCAAGGCCATGGGGAAAGACACACTCATTGTTTCTTTTCAAAGTTTATTTTTGGCCAAAGGTCAGCTAGCTCTAAAGAAGTGTGAAATGCAGCTCAAACAAGGCGCCTAATTTCATGGGTCTGAGATGACCAGGCAGATGACACGAAGGTTAAACTTCCTGCAGGGCTTTCTCTGAAGTCACAGCCATTAGTTCTGCAGAGGCAAACCTACCCGGGCTACATCAATCCCGGGCCAGGGCAGCCCAGGCTGTGCTGACTGCTTGCTCGTTACATTCGCAGAAAGGGTCAGGGACTCGCTGGATACGACAGTCTGCATTTTGAACCCTACTTTGTTCAGAAGAAAGACGCCAGGTCTAAATGAGAGATTGGCTTTGCTTCTTTCTCATTCTTGCCTTGAGGGCCCTTTTTCTCGGGGAGGGTAGAAGAGGGCAAAAGGAAGGGGAGGGTGAGCCTGTTAAATGCTCCCGGGGCTTCTTAGCATGCCCTGTGGGAACCGCGGCCAGGAGTGGGGGTGGAGGAGCTTCATTTTAACTTGGGGTATGTTTGATTCAGCATCGGAGGGCAGAAGCAGTGGAGGCTGGAGATCATCAGAGTGGGGAGGTGAACCCAGATGCCACTGAGATTCTGCACGTCAAAAGAAAGAAGGCCCTGCTTTTGTGAGCTGTGTCCACCCCGATTCTTGAGAGGCCAGAGAGGAAGCTTGCTCACCAGAGACATGCTTCAGATGGCTTCGATTTCGGCGAGCTGGAAAAAATGGCCCACCAGCCCATCCCAGATCTGCCTTTATTAAAATAATAACTCTGAAAGCAAATGG
Source organism: Piliocolobus tephrosceles (assembly GCF_002776525.5). Lineage (NCBI taxonomy): Eukaryota > Metazoa > Chordata > Mammalia > Primates > Cercopithecidae > Piliocolobus > Piliocolobus tephrosceles. The sequence goes on from NC_045442.1 coordinate 20,018,609, forward strand.
AGAATGTCGTATTTGTGGTCCTCTCTGATACCTAGACGTGGATGGCTGGTTCTGTTGAGTACCTCGAGTGTCTGGGCTGAGGAATAAAGATGTGACCATGGTTCCCATTGATGCTAGGCATTCTAGAGTCTGCATTTGCAGATGCCTGTGGTAGAGGCAGTCTCTGTGAGCACTGATTTTCTAGAACGTACAGTTGGTTGAGGAAAGCGAACATACTATGTTGTGTTGATTCCATCAGAAGCCTGGTGATATTGTGCAAATGCTGGTCTGGGAAGGCCCAGGCTGGGTGGCAGTTGTCTCTGCTTAGAGTAGGGACAGTCCACTGCGTGGTCCCCTGGAGGCTCTGGGGGTGTCCAGTGTTGGCCATGAGGCCTGCTGGTGTCAGGGTGCCAAGGAGAGTGGGTTCTGAGGTCCAGAAGACAGTACCTTAGAAGCCACTTTCACTTTTGATGGTGGCTTTGATCCAATTCAGGAATTTGGTAACTTGGGTGTAGACCCCTGGCCTCGTCCCACACTCCAGGCCCCAGCTCACTATCCCATAGACGTAGTAGGTGCCATCCTTCTCACAGGTCAGGGGTCCTCCAGAGTCACCCTAAGGGAAACAGAGGCATAAGCTCATCGTCATGAACCAGAGACATTTGGAGACGCCCCCACCTCTCTCCAGGGGGTGTCAGGAAGGGATGGGGTGGAGTCCCTTGCCAGCCTCCGTGGGCTTCTCGGGAAAGCAGTGACAAGGCTCTCGCCACATCTCACATGATACAAGACTCTAAGGGAGAGAAGATAACAGTGTCCTCTGTCCCTGAGTCCACGCGGGCTTGACAGAAGTGCTGCAGGGCTGTACTTCCCGACTCTTAGTGATGCAGATGTTATGACTGAGTTCTTGGGGGCCCTCAGCACACACAGGGGAGGAGGATGGGAACTCCAAGGCAGCATGGCCTAGGTGCTCAGCATGGTCTATGGGGTTAGATCTCCTGGGTTTCAAGCCAGGCCCTACCACCTGCCAGGCATGTGACTTTGGGCCTCAGTTTCTCACACTGTAAACCATAGATAGCAATAGATCCCCATCCCCTAGGGTTCTTGTGAAGATTAATTATTTGTAAAGTATATAGAACAGTGTCTGGTTCATATTAAACCCTCATGGAAGGTGGCGAGGATGATGATGGTGAGGAGAAGAAGACATTGAAGATGAAAGCTCTCGAAAACTTAATACTGCTTAAGCACTACAACTGACGGTTTTTTTTAAAATGAATTCCCTTTTAAACTTAGCCATGACCTTGTGATCTTATGGATAGATTTGTTCCATTTTATAGCTTAGGCATCTGAGATTGAAGAATTGCTTTCATCACTGATAAAAGTCATACAGTAAGAGACAGAAACAGGTTTCAAATCCACAACTATTTGTTTCCAAAGCCTGTAAGTGAAATCCTTCAATTATCTAGGGAATTGAACGAGGATTTTGTTTTTGTTTTTGTTTTTTTGAGACAGGGTCTCATTTTGTCGCCCAGGCTGGAGGGCAGTGGCACCCTCTTGGCTCACTGCAACCTCCGTTTCCTGGGTCCAAGCGATTCTCCTGTCTCAGCCCCAGTAACTGGGACTACAGGCATGTGCCACCACATTCACCTAAGTTTTGTATTTTCTTTCAGTAGAGACGGGGTTCACCATGTTGGCTAGGCTGATCTTGAACTCCTGGCCTCAGGTGATCTGCCCGCCTCAGCCTCCCAAAGTGTTGGGATTACAGGCTTGAGCCACCACGCCCAGCCTGAGTGAGCTCTTTTCTTAACTATCTTCTGGGAAGGAATTTAGGGCAAATTGCACCCATCTGCCCCTCCTCTGAGTATGTGAACATCCTTGGCTCATTGGGAAGAGACAGAGAGTCACAGGAGAGCCACAAACTCTGGAGAGAGGAACCTAGATGTCCCATCCCAAAGTGAGTTCAAGGCCAGCAAATCGTTGTGGGTTCCTTTGTACAGGGAGGCTCCCTCAAGGAGTTAGGATTTGAATGTTGGCATGCTGTTTTTCAGGACACTTAGAAGGCTTATGGGGACAACAGTCAGAAAAGTCTAAATGGAGCTGTTCTTGGGATTCTAGAAAGGACCCTGTGTGATGTGATCCCTACAGAGAAAGGGACTATGGGGAGTGGGCTTTGACTTGGGGCAGGGCCCGAAGTCACTTTAGCATTGGTTGATAGAGCCACCACCTTCTCCCTCTGCAAGTGTCTTTTGAGTCACAAGCCTCAGCAACTTGGGGTTCCAAAAGGCCCTAGACTACAGATACACTTCATTTTCTAGGGCTAAAACACACACACACACACACACACACACAGAGTCCTAATGATGAGTTAATATTACCGTAAAATCTCTAGCTTTAGGCTTCCTTCTTTCTCCTTCTAGCCACTGGTCTTCTGGACAGTTCCCTGTTTACTGGGATTCTCAGAAATCCTGCCCAACACTGAGGCCACAAGCCTGTTTGATGTCCTGCAGACTGTATTGTTCAAATCCCAGCCCTGCCACTGGCCACCCAATTGCTATAGGCCAAGATAACTTCTCTAAGCATCTGTAAAATGGTGATCATGATATCACCTTCACCAGTGTATTGTGAGAGTTAAATTAGACAATGCAGGCAATGTGACCTCTGTGGTCATTATGCTGAGTCATCCTGAGCTGATGTGGATGCAGATGTACCAAGGGGACCAGGGGGCAGACACAGCTCACCTGTGTCTTAGCTTTACCACAGGTGGACCTCTGAACCCAGCTCCCAGCCCAGGGCTCTAAGGGGCCTCCACCTAGTGAAACATCCTGCCAGTCTCTCCTTCTGCAAGCACCACTTGGAGTCTCTGACCTGGCAGGTGTCTTGCCCAGGTTTCTGAAGGTTTCCTGCACAGATCATACTGTCATCAATCATGTGATCATAGAGTTGCCGGGAGTTGCACAAAGTGTTGGAGATCAGCTTGACTTTGGCATCCAGGAGCTGGCGGGACCCTTTTCCTGGGGGGAAGGAACAGAGAAAAGAGTACTACTGTGGGGACCAGGGTGGCACCAACCCCACCAGAAACCAGACTGTCGTGGAGAAGCCCACCAACTCTCAGCTCAGAAAGGAAGAATTTTTCCAGGAGATGAGCAGAAAAGCCTCATCTTTAGCCTTCAACATGCCAGTGCAGACCTGCAATCCTGTGCTGGTCATGACAGATGGACCAGATAGTATATTCCCTCCTCTCTTTCCCCAACTAGGCCATGAGGTTCAGGAGGAAATAGATGCTGTCCTAACCATTTTAAAGTCTCCAAGGCCTAACCAAAGGACTGGCACAGTTCTTAGTGGGTGGGTGGGTGGGTGGGTGGATGGATGGATGGATGGATGAAGTGCCCTGTGCAGTAGGCTACCTGCTTCCTAGAGCAGGCATTTTCCCCTGTAAAGAAAATGAAATCAATCAAAACATGTCATTGGCTTTGAACATAAAGTCTTAGAGGCCTGTTCATGAAAAGCAAAATAATTCTAACCTGAGGCTCCAAAAGATGCCCATCTGAGACATCACCGTGCTGACCAGACCATATTGAGCAGAATAGAGGTTGACAAGTGCAGATGGACTACAATGAAAATGGCTGTAAAATGAGTTTACTGGTTGACCCTAAATCCAATTAGCCAGACATCTTTCTCAAAAGACTCAAAGTTGTATATTCCATTTCACTTTGTTCAGATGTGTGGAATTTCTGCAGACTTATTTAAAGTAATTCTCGGCCGGGCGCGGTGGCTCAAGCCTGTAATCCCAGCACTTTGGGAGGCCGAGACGGGCGGATCACGAGGTCAGGAGATCAAGACCATCCTGGCTAACACGGTGAAACCCCGTCTCTACTAAAAATACAAAAAACTAGCCGGGCGAGGTGGCGGGCGCCTGTAGTCCCAGCTACTCCGGAGGCTGAGGCAGGAGAATGGCGTAAACCCGGGAGGCGGAGCTTGCAGTGAGCTGAGATCCGGCCACTGCACTCCAGCTCGGGCGACAGAGC